>NC_047040.1:81916602-82217347 GCF_011762595.2 Tursiops truncatus | reverse complement strand
CCTTCCTTCCCTCCTTTCCTTCTTTCTTTCCTCATACGTCTACTAATTCCCTCTACTTTTTCTCCCTTTTATTCTGAGCCGTGTGGATGAAAGGCTCTTGGTGCTCCAGCCAGGAGGCAGGGCTCTGCCTCTGAGGTAGGAGAGCCAACTTCAAGACACTGGTTCACAAGAGACCTCCCAGCTCCAGATAATATCAAACGGCGAAAATCTCCCAGAGACCCCCATCTTAACACCAGCACCCAGCTTCACTCAACGACCAGCAAGCCACAGTGCTGGACAACCTGTGCCAAACAACTAGCAAAACAGGAACACAACCCCACCCATTAGCAGAGAGGCTGCCTAAAATCATAATAAGGCCACAGACACCCCAAAACACACCACCAGACGTGAACCTGCCCACTAGAGAGACAAGATCCAGCCTCTTCCACCACAACACAGGCACTAGTCCCCTCCACCAGGAAGCCTACACAACCCACTGAACCAACCTTAGCCACTGGAGACAGACATCAAAAACAGGAGGAACTACGAACCTGCAGCCTGCAAAAAGGAGACCCCAAACACAGTAAGATAAGCAAAATGAGAAAACAGAAAAACACACAGCAGATAAAGGAGCAAGATAAAAATGCACCAGACCTAACAAATGAAGAGGAAATAGGCAGTCTACCTGAAAAAGAATTCAGAATAATGATAGTAAGGTTGATCCGAAATCTTGGAGATAGAATGGACAATAGAATGGACAAAATGCAAGAATCAGTTAACAAGGACCTAGAAGAACTAAAGATGAAACAAGCAACGATGAACAACACAATAAATGAAATTAAAAATACTCTAGATGGGATCAATAGCAGAATAACTGAGGCAGAAGAACGGATAAGTGACCTGGAAGATAAAATAGTGGAAATAACTACTGCAGAGCAGAATAAAGAAAAAAGAATGAAAAGAACTGAGGACAGTCTCAGAGACCTCTGGGACAACATTAAACGCACCAACATTCGAATTATAGGGGTTCCAGAAGAAGAAGAGAAAAAGAAAGGGACTGAGAAAATATTTGAAGAGATTATAGTTGAAAACTTCCCTAATATGGGAAAGGAAATAGTTAACCAAGTCCAGGAAGCACAGAGAGTCCCATACAGGATAAATACAAGGAGAAATACGCCAAGACACATATTAATCAAACTGTCAAAAATTAAATACAAAGAAAGCATATTAAAAGCAGCAAGGGAAAAACAACAAATAACACATAAGGGAATCCCCATAAGGTTAACAGCTGATCTTTCAGCAGAAACCCTACAAGCCAGAAGGGAGTGGCAGGACATACTGAAAGTGATGAAGGAGAAAAACCTGCAACCAAGACTACTCTACCCAGCAAGGATCTCATTCAGATTTGATGGAGAAATTAAAACCTTTACAGACAAGCAAAAGCTGAGAGAGTTCAGCACCACCAAACCAGCTTTACAACAAATGCTAAAGGATCTTCTCTAGGCAAGAAACACAAGAGAAGGAAAAGACCTATAATAACGAACCCAAAACAATATAGAAAATGGGAATAGGAACATACATATCGATAATTACCTTAAATGTAAATGGACTAAATGCTCCCACCAAAAGACACAGACTAGCTGAATGGATACAAAAACAAGACCCTTACATATGCTGTCTACAAGAGACCCACTTCAGACCTAGAGACACATACAGACTAAAAGTAAGGGGATGGAAAAAGATATTCCATGCAAATGGAAACCAAAAGAAAGCTGGAGTAGCAATTCTCATATCAGACAAAATAGACTTTAAAATAAGGACTATTAAAAGAGACAAAGAAGGACACTACATAATGATCAAGGGATCGATCCAAGAAGAAGATATAACAATTGTAAATATTTATGCACCCAACATAGGAGCACCTCAATACATAAGGCAAATACTAACAGCCATAAAAGGGGAAATTGACAGTAACACATTCATAGTAGGGGACTTAAACACCCCACTTTCACCCATGGACAGATCATCCAAAATGAAAATAAATAAGGAAACACAAGCTTTAAATGATACATTAAACAAGATGGACTTAATTGATATTTATAGGACACTCCATCCAAAAACAACAGAATACACATTTTTCTCAAGTGCTCACGGAACATTCTCCAGGATAGATCATATCTTGGGTCACAAATCAAGCCTTGGCAAATTTAAGAAAATTGAAATTGTATCAAGTATCTTTTCTGACCACAACGCCATGAGACTAGATATCAATTACAGGAAAAGATCTGTAAAAAATACAAACACATGGAGGCTAAACAATACACTACTTAATAATGAAGTGATCACTGAAGAAATCAAAGAGGAAATCAAAAAATACCTAGAAACAAATGACAATGGAGACACAACGACCCAAAACCTGTGGGATGCAGCAAAAGCAGTTCTAAGGGGGAAGTTTATAGCAATACAAGCCCACCTTAAGAAGCAGGAAACATCTAGAATAAACAACCTAACCTTGCACCTCAAGCAATTAGAGAAAGAAGAACAAAAAAACCCCAAAGCTAGCAGAAGGAAAGAAATCATAAAAATCAGATCAGAAATAAATGAAAAAGAAATGAAGGAAACAATAGCAAAGATCAATGAAACTAAAAGCTGGTTCTTTGAGAAGATAAACAAAATAGATAAACCATTAGCCAGACTTATCAAGAAAAAAAGGGAGAAGACTCAAATCAATAGAATTAGAAATGAAAAAGGAGAGGTAACAACTGACACTGCAGAAATAAAAGAGATCATGAGAGATTACTACAAGCAACTCTATGCCAATAAAATGGACAATCTGGAAGAAATGGACAAATTCTTAGAAATGCACAACCTGCCAAGACTGAATCAGGAAGAAATAGAAAATATGAACAGACCAATCACAAGCACTGAAATTGAAACTGTGATTAAAAATCTTCCAACAAAGAAAAGCCCAGGACCAGATGGCTTCACAGGCGAATTCTATCAAACATTTAGAGAAGAGCTAACACCTATCCTTCTCAAACTCTTCCAAAATATAGCAGAGGGAGGAACACTCCCAAACTCATTCTACGAGGCCACCATCACCTTGATACCAAAACCAGGCAAGGATGTCACAAAGAAAGAAAACTACAGACCAATATCACTGATGAACATAGATGCAAAAATCCTCAACAAAATACTAGCAAACAGAATCCAACAGCACATTAAAAGGATCATACACCATGATCAAGTGGGGTTTGTTCCAGGAATGCAAGGATTCTTCAATATACGCAAATCTATCAATGTGATAAACCATATTAACAAACTGAAGGAAAAAAACCATATGATCATCTCAATAGATGCAGAGAAAGCTTTTGACAAAATTCAACACCCATTTATGATAAAAACCCTGCAGAAAGTAGGCATAGAGGGAACTTTCCTCAACATAATAAAGGCCATATACGACAAGCCCACAGCAAACATCATCCTCAATGGTGAAAAACTGAAAGCATTTCCACTAAGATCAGGAACAAGACAAGGGTGCCCACTCTCACCACTCTTATTCAACATAGTTTTGGAAGTTTTAGCCACAGCAATCAGAGAAGAGAAGGAAATAAAAGGAATCCAAATCGGAAAAGAAGAAGTAAAGCTGTCACTGTTTGCAGATGACATGATCCTATACATAGAGAATCCTAAAGATGCTACCAGAAAACTACTAGAGCTAATCAATGAATTTGGTAAAGTAGCAGGATACAAAATTAATGCACAGAAATCTCTGGCATTCCTATATACTAATGATGAAAAATCTGAAAGTGAAATCAAGAAAACACTCCCATTTACCATTGCAACAAAAAGAATAAAATATCTAGGAATAAACCTACCTAAGGAGACAAAAGACCTGTATGCAGAAAACTATAAGACACTGATGAAAGAAATTAAAGATGATACAAATAGATGGAGACATATACCATGTTCTTGGATTGGAAGAATCAACATTGTGAAAATGACTCTACTACCCAAAGCAATCTATAGATTCAATGCAATCCCTATCAAACTACCATTGGCATTTTTCACAGAACTAGAACAAAAAATTTCGCAATTTGTATGGAAACACAAAAGACCCCGAATAGCCAAAGCAATCTTGAGAACAAAAAAAGGAACTGGAGGAATCAGGCTCCCTGACTTCAGACTATACTACAAAGCTACAGTTATCAAGACGGTATGGTACTGGCACAAAAACAGAAAGATAGATCAATGGAACAGGATAGAAAGCCCAGAGATAAACCCATGCACATATGGACACCTTATCTTTGATAAAGGTGGCAGGAATGTACAGTGGAAAAAGGACAGCCTCTTCAATAAATGGTGCTGGGAAAACTGGACAGGTACATGTAAAAGAATGAAATTAGAACACTCCCTAACACCATACACAAAAATAAGCTCAAAATGGATTAAAGACCTAAATATAAGGCCAGAAACTATCAAACTATTAGAGGAAAACATAGGCAGAACACTCTATGACATAAATCACAGCAAGATTCTTTCTGACCCACCCCCTAGAGTAATGGAAATAAAAACAAAAATAAACAAATGGGACCTAATGAAACTTCAAAGCTTTTGCACAGCAAAGGAAACCATAAACAAGACCAAAAGACAACCCTCAGAATGGGAGAAAATTTTTGCAAATGAAGCAACTGACAAAGGATTAATCTCCAAAATTTACAAGCAGCTCATGCAGCTCAACAACAAAAAAACAAACAACCCAATCCAAAAATGGGCAGAAGACCTAAATAGACATTTCTCCAAAGAAGATATACAGACTGCCAACAAACACATGAAAGAATGCTCAACATCATTAATCATTAGAGAAATGCAAATCAAAACTACAATGAGATATCATCTCACACCAGTCAGAATGGCCATCATCAATAAATCTAGAAACAATAAATGCTGGAGAGGGTGTGGAGAAAAGGGAACCCTCTTGCACTGCTGGTGGGAATGTGAATTGGTTCAGCCACTATGGAGAACAGTATGGAGGTTCCTTAAAAAACTACAAATAGAACTACCATATGACCCAGCAATCCCACTACTGGGCATATACCCTGAGAAAACCGAAATTCAAAAAGAGTCATGTACCAAAATGTTCATCGCAGCTCTATTTACAATAGCCCGGAGATGGAAACAACCTAAGTGCCCATCATCGGATGAATGGATAAAGAAGATGTGGCACATATATACAATGGAATATTACTCAGCCATAAAAAGAAACGAAATTGAGCTACTTGTAATGAGGTGGATAGACCTAGAGTCTGTCATACACAGTGAAGTAAGTCAGAAAGAAAAAGACAAATACAGTATGCTAACACATATATATGGAATTTAAGAAAAAAAAAATGTCATGAAGAACCTAGGGGTAAGGCAGGAATAGAGACGCAGACCTCCTAGAGAACGGACTTGAGGTTATGGGGAGGGGGAAGGGTGAGCTGTGACGGGGCGAGAGAGAGTCATGGACATATACACACTAACAAACGCAGTAAGGTAGATAGCTAGTGGGAAGCAGCCGCATGGCACAGGGATATTGGCTCGGTGCTCTGTGACAGCCTGGAGGGGTGGGATAGGGAGGGTGGGAGGGAGGGAGACGCAAGAGGGAAGAGATATGGGAACATATGTATATGTATAACTGATTCACTTTGTTATAAAGCAGAAACTAACACACCATTGTAAAGTAATTATACCCCAATAAAGATGTTAAAAAAAAAAAAAATAAATAAATAAATAAATAACTGCTTTTGCCCTGTGTCACAGAGAAAAAAAAAAAAAAAAAAAAAAAAAAAAAAAAGAAAAAAACAATTTTTTAAGTAAAAAAAAAAACAAAACAAAATAGATAGAACCCTAGGACGAATGGTGAAAGCAAAGCTATACAGACAAAATCTCACACAGAAGCATACACATACACACTCACAAAAAGAGGAAAAGGGGAAAAAAATCATAAATCTTGCTCTCAAAGTCCACCTCCTCAATTTCGGATGATTTGTTGTCTATTCAGGTATCCCACAGTTGCAGGGTACATCAAGTTGATTGTGGAGATTTAATCCGCTGCTCCTGAGGCTTCTGGGAGAAATATCCCTTTCTCTTCTTTGTTTGCACAGCTCCCGGGGTTCAGCCTTGGATTTGGCCCCACCTCTGCATGTAGGTCACCTGAGGGCGTCTGTTCTTCTCTCAGACAGGACGGGGTTAAAGGAGCTGCTGATTCAGGGGTTCCGGCTCACTCAGGCCGGAGGAGGGAGGGGTACGGAGTGCGGGGCGAGCCTGGCGGCAGAGGCCAGCAGGACGTTGCACCAGCCTGTGGCACACTGTGCGTTCTCCCGTGGAAGTTGTCCCTGGATCCCGGGACCCTGGCAGTGAGTGGCAGGCTGCACAGCTCCCCGGAAGGGAGGTGTGGAGAGTGACCTGTGCTCGCACACAGGCTTCTTGCTGGCGGCAGCAGCAGCCGTGGCATCTCCTGCCCGTCTCTGGGGTCTGTGCTGTTAGCCGCAGCTCGCGCCCGTCTCTAGAGCTCCTTTAAGCAGCGCTCTTAATCCCCTCTCCTCTGGCACCAGGAAACAAAGAGGGAAGAAAAAGTCTCTTGCCTCTTCGGCAGGTACTGACTTTTTCCCGGACTCCCTCCCGGCTAGCCATGGTGCCCTAACCCCTTTAGGCTGTGTTCACGCCTCCAGTCCTCTCCCTGCGTTCCGATGGAAGCCCGAGCCTCAGCTCCCAGCCCCCAGCCCGACCCGACAGGTGAGCAGACAAGCCTCTCGGGCTGGTTAGTGCTGGTCGGCACCGATCCTCTGTGCGGGAATCTCTCCGCTTTGCCCTGCGCACCCCTGTTGCTGTGCTCTCCTTCGCGGCTCCGAAGCTTTCCCACTCAGCCACCCGCAGTCTCTGCCCAAGGAGGGGCTTCCAGTGTGTGGAAACCTTTCCTCCTTCACGGCTCCCTCCCACTGGTGCAGGTCCCGTCCCTATTCTTTTGTCTCTATTTATTCTTTTTTCTTTTGCCTTACCCAGGTACGTGGGGAGTTTCTTGCCTTTTGGGAGGTCTGAGGTCTTCTGCCAGCGTTCAGTAGGTGTTCTGTAAGAGTTGTTCCCCGTGTAGATGTATTTCTGATGTATCTGTGGGGAGGAAGGTGATCTCCGCGTCTTACTCTTCTGCCATCTTCCGAATTAAAACTTTTAAAGGACTTAAAATGAGTTATTACCTAATAGGTGCAAAATAAATGTTAGTTATTATTATCCTAAATGTTCCATTAATCATAAGTTTCTGTGCTTTTTACATATTCATTATATAGTCTTCATAACCATCATTTTATTGATGTTTAATAGAACATAAATAGCATGCTCTACAAAATGTCTCTATAAATGTCATTTATTTGTGCATTATTCTGTTTGCTTCTTGTTTTTCAAAATGTTTTCTACTGTACATTAACTTTTTCCGTAATCTGGATTATTCCCATAAGATAGACCCCTAGCCCAAAAGAGTTTAGAGGAAGAAAGAATATAGAAATCTTTGGGTATTTTGATATATATTGAAAGTAGGACTTTAGGTTATGAATATATCTTTACTGAGTCCTTTCTGATCTCCCTTCAGAACTTGACATGATTTTCTTCATCCAGCCATTCAACACCTGCTGATGTGTTTATCAAGGTTGATTTAAGAAAGGTCATTATAGGAAATGACCCTATTAAAATTCATATATATATAAAAGTATTTGAGTTTCAGATCTTTAAAACATAGTTCCCTAAGTATAATCACATCATGTTAGAATTTTGCTGCCAGTAAGGAAACTTTGAACTCAAAAAAAAAAAAAAAAAGGAAAGCCCACTTAATGACATTTTTAGCACATAAAATTCCCCCTCTGAATCATGCACTCACAAACCATGCACCCCTAAACATTTAGCTCCTCCTGACTCATTCTGAAACACTCTGACAACTTCTCCACTGAAATTCAAAATGTCCCAATACGGTAACATCCTCTTTTCCTCTAATTAATTAGTTCCCTTTCCCACTGGCAAAATGCAAGAGTGATAATCTCTGTATTTACAGATTGTGGAATGAAGCACACGCCTGGAATCTTCCACTGCCCACTCCTTTAAACATTCCCATCTTCCAGGCATGCCTGTCTCAATCCTAATACTGGATTTTCATTGTCCTCCTTCCCTGCCACCCCACCAGCATTGCCAATAGGTGACATCTTATCCTTCAAAATCCCGGATGTTCTTAAACCCCATTTCCATCTGTGGATGCTATAATTTCTGTGCCCTCTCTGCACAGTTCGCATAAGGAGACACACTGTCCTCACTAATTTATGTGGATTGATCCAGGCTTCCAAGACACAGTTAGCTCTCCCATGACAATCTGCTTACTTTCCTCTTCTACCAATACACTCTGAGTGTTCCATCTTGTATAGGGGGTCTCTCTACATGGAGAGCTCCCATCATGCCAGAGAAAAATTGAATCCATTGTGTTTGCTCTCAATAGCCCCTTTCCCTTATTGCTAATTATTACAGTACCCAAGAAATAAACATGAAACTCATTCCTCAGGTGTTTTTCTATTCTGTTGCTACAACTCACACTGGGCTGCTGGTCTGGCAAGCTTTCAAGTTCCTTTGCCACCAATTATTGAATTAATTAATTTTCCAGCAAGCTCGCTCTTTGTTCTGTGTAGCACATAAGTGGCACTCAGGGATGGCAAGTTTATACTAAGAAAGCAAGACAAGTACTAATTTAAGTCACTATGAGAAGCACTTAAAACCCCACACCTTCCTAGTAGACCCTTACTGACCATTATCAACCTCCCAAGTGGGACAAAGTGAATGACTTCAGAGACCTGAAAATTTCACCTAAGTGGCCTTGCATGAGCCCAGACTAAATTTGAAATTAAAGTCATTCTTTGAAACCCCACTGGAAATTCTAGCAATGTGGCTAGGGAGATGCTACTGGTTGGCAAAATGGCAAGTCATTTATCCTCTCTGCCCTTGTTTCCTCACACATGAAATGAGGAACACTGATTTGCTTCACAGGAAGGCTACATGTGTTTAATTAATTAACAACACAAATCAAAAATAAAAGCTGTGGAACACCTTTGCTGAGCCCCTAAACTTGGTAAATCTGCCAATAGCATTCATTGTTTAGTTGATCTAACCTAGGTCTTTCCTTAAGTTGTGGCTCTGGTCTGGCCCATAAGTACGTTTTTGTCTACATTTATAGAAATTTATAGGCACACATGTGAGTTTTGGTTTCCTATTTTAATGTTTTCTTTTCACTGCTGCAATTGTTGAGGTCTTATGTTTTCTTCATCAAATGCTCACTGAGCTCCCCATTTACTACAGAAAACACTAGGCAGACATGCCAAAAACTTGCATGTCCGACTAGCGTATATCTAGCCAAATGAGCCCACATCAAACTCAGTTTTCCTTTCCTTACTCCAAAGTACCTTCTGTGACTAGACAAAAGGTGATGGAAACTTCATCCTAGAACATCAAACCCTGCCAGGCACATTTCCATCTGTCCTGTTGAAGATTGCCAAAAACAGTTTTTTAGGGTTTTTTTTTTCCCCTTAGTCAATCAAAAATTCTCTCAGGCAGAAGTTATTTTAGGACTAGGAAATGTGTTAGTTCCTACCGTGACTGACTTCTTGGACTTTGGAGGACATACCTGACCAAAATAGGGGGCAGAAAAACAACCGATGTACAGAAGTGGTACCTTCAGAATCTGTTTACTTCCTTCTTTTAGCTACAATAAAACACCCAAAGACATTCAGCCTAAGTGGTAAAGAATCATGTCTGTAAGGAGAGAGAGGAAATCAGATGTCTTAGATCCTATAGAGGTAGGAAGCTTTACAACTAGAGCCTAGAGCCAAGAAGATTAGAAGAGAAATGATATTAATGCCAAGGAGGGAAGGTCAAGGCCAAGGACTTGGGGTTGAATGATCAATGGCTGGTTGTCCAAGACAAAAAGTAGACTGCCCATTTTGACACTGGGACAAGGAAAAGTCTTACTGATAAACAGGGGCAGAGATAGGAAACATTCATGTTAAATGTGTTTATTCTCTTCTGTAAAGAAGACCAAATTGTTAAAGGGGAAAGGTTTCTTAATACCTCTCCCTGAACTGACGCTGTATCAGTTTGCTAATTTGTGCCAAATTAAGTCATCTCTCATCAGTCAACTTTAATTGATTCTCAGGACCACCAAGTATTCCCAAGACCAGTTCCTGCCCTGGTATAGGCTTTATCGCTTAAGAGGGGGAAGTGTAAGCTGGGACAAAGTGAGAGAGTGGCATGGACATATATACACTACCAAATGTAAAATAGATAGCTAGTGGGAAGCAGCCGCATAGCACAGGGAGATCAGCTCAGTGCTTTGTGACCCACCTAGAGGGGTGGGATAGAGAGGGTGGGAGGGAGACGCAAGAGGGAGGAAATTTGGGGATATATGTATATGTATAGTTGATTCACTTTGTTATACAGCAGAAACTAACACAACATTCTAAAGCAATTATACTCCAATAAAGATGTTAAAGAAAAAAAAAAAGACTGTTCTATGAGTCTTTTTTCATGTTTTTCCTAAATAGCCACAGCAGGATTATGCCTGAACATTGTAGTTTCTAAATGCACAGAGATGTTAGTGAGTCTTTGTTAAGAAATCATAGTTTTGATCACCATGCTACACACTATAAGAATTTTTTTAAATGAGGTTCTTCCTTCCACTAATAAAATTTGATTTTTAATTGAAAAGTCTGTACTCCCACAACTATAATAGCACTGAACAAATGCATTAACAAAGTGATTTATAGTCAAATGTAAGTCAAGATAGTACTGATAAAGCAGAATCCAGAGTTCTTGAATGAGCACCCTCCAACCACAAGACCAGGAAATGAGGTCAGACCTAACTGGGGAAAGTGACCACCCCAGCTGCCTTCCTTTTTTACTTCCCACTCACTCTTTAACCCTCTGGCATCTGTCTTCCCTCCACCACATGCTGGCTATATGGAAGTTGGTGGTTCCCAAATTTAGTGTGCATCAGAATTACCTGGAGAGCTTGTTAAAACACAGATTGCTGGGCTCCACCCCCAGTGTATCTGATTCAGTAGATCTGGAATAGGGCCCAAGAATTTGCATTTCCAACAAATTCCCAGGTTCTGCTGCTGCTGCTGACCTGGGAACCTCATTTTTTTTTTTTTTTTTTTTTTTTATTACCGGTACACGGGCCTCTCACCGTTGTGGCCTCTCCCGTTGCGGAGCACAGGCTCCGGACGTGCAGGCCCAGCGGCCATGGCCCATGGGCCCAGCCACTCCGTGGCATGTGGGATCCTCCCAAACCGGGGCACAAACCCGTGTCCCCTGCATCAGCAGGCGAACTCTCAACCACTGCGCCACCAGGGAAACCCCAGGGAACCTCATTTTGAGAGCCACTGATCTATGGAAACTGCGGTGTAACCTTGACCCAATCTATTTTCTGAAAATGAGAATACCTACTACCTCTTCCTCAGAGAATTACGGAGAAGACCTGAAACTTGTAAATGAAATGAATCACTGTGAAAGAACTTTATAAACTAAGCAGATACAGTACTAGTGATCTTCAGTATGGATCTAATTGTCTCTCTGTTGTATTTGATCACAAGGAACACTTTCTTCTTGAAACTCTGGTCTCTGTCCCACTGTTCTTTTCTGTCTCCTTTATCATTCCTCTTTCTCCTTTATTCCCTGCTCTTCTCTCTCCATACTTTCTCTCTACATATCCATCTAGTCTCACTGGCTAAAAAATCACTTATAAAAAAAATCTAACTTATCCTGTTCTGGTCATAACCTCTCTAAGATTAAAAATATATATATCATGTTTTACCCTCTCCTGTACCTAACTCTTCTTCCCAGATACCAACAGTCTTAAATGCTTCCTATTACAGCCTTTAATGTCATCTGCCATATTGCCTCCCTTCCTCTACAATCCCAATGCTGCCACTCTTGTTGGCCTCTGTCCCACAGGCCTCCCCCCTGGCCTCTCTACTTCCATAGCCTCCCTGCTCCCACCCTCTTAAATGCTCCCTCTTGTGAAGCTATTTTCATCAAGCCCCTTCCTCTCAAATCCACTCTGGCTCTCCATGGCCTAAATAATAAACTCCCAAAGCTAACTCAAATATTAGCATCTTTGAAATCTGCCCTCACTTTTGAACAGAAGCTGGATGGGTGTCTGTCAAAGGCAGTAGTAGAACAGATTCCTGTACTGAGTGATCTTCCCTTACCACTCTCCAATTAGGTATTTACAATCTTTAGTACTACTATTTCTCTAATAAAGCCATGGCTACAATCAATCCATCCTACTAACTTTTCATACCAAAATACCATCTTAAGTATTACACATGTGCCTTTGCCAGTGATGTTACCTCTCCTTTCTGCCCACACAAATTAATTGAGGTCAAAGTTAATGCCTTTTCTACTGGTGCTTGTAACTCCATACATTCTAAAGCACTTTGTACTTAAAGTCTTCCTCTTCTTTCTCCTCTTCTTTTCCTTCTCCTCCTTCTCCTTCCTCCTCCTTCCTCCCTCCTTCCCTCTCTCCCTCTTTCCTTCTCTCCCCTGAGTCACTATACAACATGCTTTAGAACCTCTTATCCTTAAAAAAAAATAACTCCATTGACCCACTTGCACCATCATCTACCTTACTGTCAATCAGACCATTTCTTTGCTTGTTTCTACAACTTCTCTATACACAGGTTCTCTTTTTTTCACTTCACATTCATTCCTTCCTCAACCCTTTGCAATCTAGCTTCCAACTCCACTGAATTTGCTCTTTTCAGTTTAACTAAGAACCACCTCTGTGCCAAAGTCAATGAAATTGTCTGTCTTCTCCTCTTACCCACCTTTCAGTAGAAATTAACATGTCTAACCATTCCTCCCTACTTAACTCTCTTCTCTTGGCTTCCAGCACTTCTGCTTTTTTCTTACCTCACTGGTCACTCATTCTCAGTCTTCTATCATGACTCTTCTTCTTCGATTCAGCCTCTACGTTTTGCAGTGCCAGGGGCTCAGTCCTGGGCTCTCCTTCTCTTACTATCTACACATTCCCTAGATGACCTCATCTACTCACTGGCATACTATCTACCTGCTGGTGACTCCTTATTTTTCCTCCAGGCGTAACATCTACTTTAAAGCCCAGACTCTGTCTTGGTATCTTAACTATGATGTCTAATATGCACATTAAACTTACCTGAATAGAACTCTTAGTTCGCCTCTCCAATCTCCTTCCTGTTTCTACTCCAGTCTTCCCTCTCCCAACAAATGACACTATTCATTTAACTCAAACCAAAAATTAAGACATCATCTTTAATATCCACCCACATTCAATCAGTCAGCAGATCCTGTGTGTTGTACCAGTAAAATATATCTCGAATGTGCCCAATTCTCTCCATCTCCAGTGCTGCCACCCTAGACCAAGTCATCAAACTCTCTTTCCTGGAATGTTATAATAGTCCCCTAAATGGCCTTCCTGCATGCATGCTTGGCCTTCTCCCATAGCAAATAGAGTGATCTTTTTGAAACATAAATAATACCACATCACTCTCCTACTTAAAATATTGCAGTGACCTCCCATTTTATAAAACTCAGACTTCTTACTGCAGCTTATAACATTGGGCTCTTGACTTTCCCATCTCATTGGTATCGCATTCACACAAGCATCTTATTCAGACCACACTGGTCTTCTTTTGCTCCTCACATAAGCCAACCTCTTTCTTGATCCCAGGATTTTTGCTGTTCCCTCCTTCAGGAATACTCCCTGCTAGGTTTTCACATGGTAAATTCTTCCTTATCCTTCAGATTTTAGTTACTAATATCATCTTCTCCGAGAGGTCTTTTTTGACTACCCTGTCAAAAATATTCCTTATTGGGGCTTCCCTGGTGGTGCAGTGGTTGAGAGTCCGCCTGCCCATGCAGGGGACACGGGTTTGTGCCCTGGTCCGGGAAGATCCCACATGCCACGGAGCAGCTGGGCCCGTGAGCCATGGCCACTGAGCCTGTGCATCCGGGACCTGTGCTCCGCAACGGGAGAGGCCACAACAGTGAGAGGCCCACGTACCACAAAAAAATAAAATAAAATAAAATAAAAAATATTCCTTATTAAAAAGGTACTTTCTATCTCACTAAGAGTAATTATAATTCAGAATTCTCACTAGTTATGTTTTTATTTACATGTTTGTTATCTGTCTCTAGCTTCATCCCTTAACCTCCCTGAAACGAGAATATAAGCTCTAAAAGAAGAAATTTGTATGTATTCTTCTATGATTTATTCCTAGCCCCTAAGAATACTGCTTAGGTTCCTCAATAAATATTCATCAAAAAAATTTTAATGAATAGAAGGCCCACGCATGAGTCAGGATAGGCTATAGAAACACAAGTCCAAAATCTCAGTGGGCTAAAACCATAACAATGTATACCTTGTAAGGACTACAGGGCACTGCTCATTGTGGTCCATCAGGGACCGTGACTGACAGATGCTTCCTCTCAACACATGTGTCCGTGAGGAGCAGCACACCAGTGGGACAGGGTGTGTTTAATTGCATGCAGCTCTTAACACTTCCAACAAGAAGTGGCACGTATCAATTTTGCTTGCTTTGGCCAAAACAAGTTATATAGCCAAGCCTAAATTCCTTTATTTTTTTTTTTATTGAAGTATAGTTGATTTACAATGTTGCATTAATTTCTGCTGTATAGCAAAGTGATTCAGTTATACATATATATATATATATATACTCTTTTTTTATATTATTTTCCATTGTGGTTTATCATAGGGTATTGAATATAGTTCCCTGTGCTATACAGTAGGACCTTGTTGTTTATCCATTCTATATATAATAGCTTACATCTACTAAACCCAACCTCCCATTCCTTCCCTCCCCTAACCCCCTTCCCCTTGGCAACCACAAGTCTGTTCTCTATGTCTGTGAGTCTGTTGCTGTTTTGTAGATAAGTTCATTTGTGTCATATTTTAAATTCCACATATAAGTGATATCATATGATATTTGTCTTTCTCTTTCTGACTTACTTCACGTAGTATGATAATCTCTAGTTACATCCATGTTGCTGCAAATGGCATTATTTCATTCTTTTCATGGCTGAGTAGTCTTCTATTGTATATATGTACCACATCTTCTTTATCCATTCATCTGTCAATGGATATTTAGGTTGTTTCCATGTCTTTAACCAAGCCTAACTTCAAAAAGTGTGGGAAAGTATATTCATCCATGTGTCCAGAAGTCGGAAAGGTGGAAATATTTGCTTATCAGCACTTGTGATTCCATACCTATCTTCTACTAGAACGTTTCTTACACTCAGAAGAAAGATGATAAAAATATTTGGTCATTGCACTTTTGACTTTCATATCTACCCTCTACTTAAAGCCTTCTTCCACCAACAGAGCCTAACATAAACTCTCTGAATCTGTGTAGCATATATTTCTGTAATTCTCAATTGGTGTAACTGTTCAATCATCTGACTCCCCATCTACACTGTAAATAAGGAGGGCAAGGATCCATATCTCTTTCCCTCTGAACCTAGTATTCTGAGAACCTGGCTCAGTGCCTTTCACATAGTAGATTCTATGAACAACTATTTGTTGGAGGAATGTCTTGTAGCCTTTCATGTGTATGTGTTTTTATCTGCACAATTAGACTAAATATTCCTCTGCATATAGTACATAAATTCAAGAATTTGTAGTTCATGTATCTTCTAGCTGACTCGTCATGGAGATATTCTCATATTGGCAGGAACACAATAAATACTTGTTGAACTAAGCTAATTGATAGTATTGAGGCCTCATCAAAATACCCCTATTAAAAAGGTACTCTCAAATCCCCAGCACCATCATCTTTTGAACACAAACTCACAGAAGACACACATTGCCGTCCCTGGCTTCCAGCAAAAGTTCCATGGCCAGTTTTCTTTGGTAGGAAAAAACCAACAAATGATTGCTTGGGTCTTCTTGGTTCTGCTAGTGATCAATCTTTCTGGAAGTGAAACTCCCCTTTCCACAGGATTTCATCAGAGCAGTAACCACAGGACTCAGATTTTGGTCATTGATAGTGTCTCAGCTCAGCCGTGTATCCTAAAGTGAAAATGAAACTTGTGTTCCATTCCCTTATGTTCCTTTTCCTAAAATTGCCAATTCCTAAAATGATGCTGAGATTAAAATCTGTTCCTTCTTGAGTGGGGTCATAATGTGTGATGACAGATCTGTCTCTAAGACCCTTGCTGTATGACAGAGAGTGGCAGTATTGTTGAGATTTTTATATCAGAAAATATCCTTTGGTTTCCAGGTGGTTTCTATTTCTGCTGACAAGTTCAAAGTACATATATTTGGACATCCTCCCTGCTGCAATACTATTGGATTCATAGCCTTCTTCCTTAGAAAAATGTCGTTTCAATTGACTGAGTATTCTCAATCCTCCAAATCACAGCCAGTGTATCACAGTAGAAAGAGTTAGAGAGGCCTTCTTTAATTCCATAGCACATCTTGGGTGAATCTCGTAACCTGAATTTCAGTTTCCTCATCAAAAAAATGAGGATAATAATACATGCCTCATGGGATTAAATAACATAAAATTGGAAGTGTTTCTTTCTATTCCTGGCACACAGGAGATATTCAGTAAATGTTTGTGCTTTTCTAACAGCTACTTTAACTGTTAAGCAAGGTACCAATTTAAAGTCCCTTCAAATAAAATCATCTAACAATCATAGAATTGTTTTGAGCTAATTAACTTAAGGACCCATAACAGAGCCTGATACACAATAAACTCTATATATGAATATTAGCCTATAGCATCTACAGCGGGACATACTGCTGTGCTACAACCTGATTTTTGCCCCTTTCCCACATTTTCATCTCATTCATATGGCTTTTCTAAAATGTATCATGCTCTCTTCCGTTGTATTTGGGAATGTATGTTGGTACAACTTTTTTCTATGGAGAGCAATTTAGCAATGTCCTTCAAAATTTTAAATGCACAAATTCTTTGACCCAGCAATTCTACTTCTAGGAATTTATCCTATAGATATGCTAACACATATGCAATATGATATATGTAGAAAAACATTCATAGTAACATTGTAATATGAAAAGATGGAAAATAGCCTAATGTTCATTAGTAAGAGAGTAGTTACACAAATGATAGTATGTGCGTATAAAGAAATCTTATGGGTGAGGCAACTATAAATACTGACATGGAAAAACCTCCAAGATATGTCCTCAAACAAAAAGAGCAAGGTGCAGAGCAATGTCTATGATACGCTACTATCGCGTTACAAATTGTAAGTATCTACATACTTGTGTAAGAATAGACCATCCCTGGAAGGACACAAGAGACTGGTAATAGTGATTGCCTCTGGGAAGGGAACCAGGTGGCCCTGGGGAAGAATAGAGAGACGATTAACTCCTGTAATACCTTTTGAATTTTGTTCTACGTACATGTAGTTTCTTTTCCAAAAATATGTTCCTTAAAACTGTCCTTAATTCTATTGTAAATCATTGATTAAATCTGGGAAGAGAATGATAAACAAAAGGAATGTCTAGAATGCTTTCTTTTTTCTTCGTTTATTTTTTTTAAAAAAGGTATTTGTATTCTGTAATTATTAAAAATTTAATATAAAAAAGGAAAATGACCGGAAAGGGAAAATATAGCTAGTTAAACCACTGTCACTTCCATACTACAGTGACTGTCCATCAGTCAACAAGCATTGAATTGAGTATTTATTAAGTCGTTGATGTTCTGGAGGATGCAGTGAGGGAAGAGATGCAAAAGAGATAGAGGGCCCCGTTTCTCCCCTCAAGGAGCTCACAGTCTGGTTGGATGGATGAGACTTGTAGGTGAAACGGTGAACACCATCCAGCAGTAAAGTATCATGCAGCAGTGAGGCTGGCCTGGGTAAGGAGGCTTTACAAAGGAGCGGTCTTTTTCTGTTGTAGAAACAGAGATAATGATGATGTTGGTGACAAGTTATGTCGCCTCCTTTATCTATTTCCTTGTCTTCAAAATGGAATAATCTGCCTTAGCTTTCCTCTCACAGGGATGCTGTTAGGATTAATGAGATAAAGTTTGTGCTTATACAGCATCTTTCTTCTGAGAACTCAGAGTGCTTTGTGTAAAGTATTCTTATTAACATTCATAGGGTGGTTTATATAGTTTTCCACCTTTCACTTTGGAATTTGCACATCTATACCTAAAGACTTGGATTCTTTTCTCACTCTTCCTCAACATCACTCTCGTTTTTGCACCAAAATAGTGCAGGTTCAAACTTTAAAGTCTTGGTGGTTTTATATAGCTCAGGGCTAATAACATCGCACAGCTTGTCTGCAGGAGAGTCCACCTGTACATTCTAAAATTTCTGCAGATTCCATTGTATACATATGCATGATAAACCTGAGCACATGGTAAGATTTCAAACAAGTATATAACAGGAATGGAAAAATCTATAACTAAGACTGCTCCCTAGGAAGGGTGAATCACAACAGCAGTAAGTCTTGTGAGGTTGTGCTTGCAAGTTTAGGGGTCCAGGCTGAACCCCACCCCCCTCCACTGTCCCCAGAGACCAAACTACACTGCATAACAGGAGTGATTTTAGGTTGAGGACAGAGGGTGTCAAAAGAGAGAGGAGGCAGAAGTAGAGATGGGAAGAAGGAAAATGGAGCCAGGAAGGTAGCGGGAGGCCATGCATAGCAGGAAATGACTTCTCCATATTTCCCCTCCCCAGTTATGAATAAACTTCACCAAAGCTTACAAAATGCTAGGAATGAGTGGATTTCTTATGTAAGCTTGGCTGCGTTTCCACCCAGAGAGATGGGGGTAATGAAGCAGAGACAAGATTATGAGCCTGGGAAGTGATAGAAATCATGGGAGAATCTGGACTCGCGATGACCTGGCACTGACTAGGCTCCAAGTTAATTAGACTAAATCTCTGAGGAAAAAAGGGACTTGGCTGACATGAGGATAAAGATCTGTGATGCCCATTGCTGCTTGTTGTTTACGCATGTATACCAATGTTAAAATCAAGTTTTTAAGAAGTAAAATTTAGGTTTAGAAAAGATGGCCCAGTCCAGCTCCTGTCTTGGACCAAGTGGAGAGCGGAAGGCAGAGAGTGAGTGGACTTCCTCCCTGTGCAGCAGCCAAGCCTGGATCCAAGGTCTCCTACCTCCCAGTCAAGTGCTGGCTACATGTAACCAAACTGTGCCACCGCCCCACACATCTTTCCTCAGACTTGTTTCTACCCTGTTTGCATGTTTGAGAACAGCACTTGGCTGAAGCCTTCAACTTGAGAGGTAGTAGGAGTGCTGCCTACTCATATCACGCTACCTGTTTGGCCCTAGGCCAGTATCACAAAACAAAGCTTCTTGCAGCAACTGAGAAGAAACAATCTGCATAACTTAAAGCTATGTTAGAGTGTTGTGCTTCATGTCTGAGCAGCATAAGTCTTGAGCTTTAAATAGCCCAACCCTAACATATATTGAAGAGCAATGTTCTAAAGGTTGTATTACATAAAGTGGAACACTTAGTGACACCACAGCAAAGTGCCAGGTCCCCTTTCTTGCAAACTGACGGAAGCCAGCCTCAGTTAGGCAGCTGGGGAGAAAACTTCCCTGTGATATGAAAACCAAAAGAGGTCAGCTCTGTTTATAATTTGGAGAGCCCTACAGTATTCCACTGACCCCAAATAGCTCCTCCCCTTGTCTGCTGCAGTCTTGCCAACGCTCTGATAGAACCGTCATAGAGTCACTTCTCTGGATTAGACAGTAAGAGTCATAATTCCTGGACAGACATTTAGGAATACCTAAATGTGTCACAGGTACACCTAAGGGAACAGGCCTTAGCTGGTGGACAAAAGTTATAGACAATGTATTTTTCCTTTGGCCTTCTCCCTCTAACGTAGAGACCCAGATGTGTTTTCATTACTCTCTTTGATATCCTAGTAGTTGCTTCACACAGTTATAAAGCATTAAATACCAAGTTATATACCAGAATCATCTATGGAACTTATGTAAGTTATAAATGCCTAGGGTCCACCCCAAACTTACCAAGTTGGAATTTGGAAAGTGGTAGATGTTTGAACAAGATGTTTTGAAAATGGTCCCACAGAGATTCTGATGCAAGCTTCTGTCTCACAACCACCGGGGATAGGATGGGATGTAGGTGAAGGTCAAGGATGGGAAAGAGGTGTCCTGGAAGACCTGGTGACTGGAGAAATATGCCACCTGGAAAGGATGGGTCCCAAAGACTGTACCCCAAAGCAAGTCCCTGATAGGAAGGGAGTGCAATCACTGAAAGGTAATCACTCCAGAAAGTGACTGAGAATTCCAGACCATGCTGGGGAAAGTCCCCCCAAAAGGACTGCCTGAAACAAATAAGAACCTTACCCAGTGTATACTGCCATATACATTTACATTTGTTTATTCTTTCAATTTAATATTTACTAACTAATAAATGCCAGGTGCAAAGTTAGGTGCTGGAATAGAATGTGGAGCAAAACCAGACAAAATTGCTTACCCTGTGGAGCTTCCATTCTGATAGGAAAGGCAAGGGATTAAAGAAGTGATTATACTAAATGTAATGAGTAACAGGGGAAGTACAGAATGCTAGAGGAATACATAATGAGGGAACTTACCTAGTCTAAGGGTAATCAAGGAAAGCTTCTGGAGCAAGTGCTTGTTAAATGGAGACCAGGAGGATAAGTGAATATTAGCCTGATAAACAGAATAGGGGATGAGAATCCAGACTCATGTGCAAAGCCTCATGGTTTTTTACCCCAAGGAAGATTTTTTTAACTCCCCGCTGCCTTCCCACAAGTTGAATAATAATCTCTAGGGGTAGGACCCAGATATCAATAATTTTTAAAGCTCTCCAGGTTATTCTAATGTGCAAACAAGGAGAACCAGTGTATAGAGACAGGACTTTCCATTCAGATACTGAAAGAAATTCAGAGCATTTAATGCAAGTGAGAAAACGGCAAGAGATGAGGCTGGAGTGACCATATGCAGTAAGCAATGTGTTGGAATTCTCCAGAGAATCAGAAGAATAGGACATGCCAGATAGATAGATAGATAGAGGGATTTATTATAAGGAATTGGCTCACATGATTATGGAAGCTGAGAAGTCCTACAGTTTGCTGGTGGTATAACTACAGTCCAAGTGCAGAAGAAGACTGATGTCCCATGTCAAAAACAGGCAGAGAGAAAGAGAATTCTCCCTCACCTGTATTCTATTCAGACCTCTAACTGATTGGATGAGGCCCACCCACAAGGGGAGGGCAACTGCTTTATTCAGTCTACCAATTCAAATGTTCATCTCATTAAGAAATACTCTCATAGGCGTACACAGAATGTTTAACCAAATATCTGGCTACCCTATGGCCCAGTCGACTTGACACATAAAATTGGCCATCACACCATTCTTAAAAAATTCATATTTTATCTTGAAGTCATGGGAATCTTTTAAGCCAGGGAATATGATCTGATTAGTATATTTTATATGGTCACTCTGGTTGTGGTTGTGAGAAAAGAATAAAGGGGAAGAAACTAAAGGTGATGAAATCATTAGGATGTTGTTGCAATAATCTAGGCAACAGACGTGCTGGAGAGAGATGGAGAGATCTGCAGAAAGGAAGAATCAATAGGACATGGTAATTGATTGGATATGAGAGATGATGCAGAACAGAGTCAAGAGTGCCTTCCAGGTTTTAATTTGAACAATGTGGTGGATTGGAATTGTATTTACCAAAATGGGGAACATAAGAACATCCCTCCACAGAGTTGCAGATTTCAGTATATGAGAGCTCCATCGTCTTTCAAAGACCACTCTCTTCCAAAAAGACTGCACCTCAGCTATCCCAAGCAGATGAGCATCCCAACTGGATTTCCCTATACCCTAAGGAAGTCGTTCCTCCACCTACTTCCAAGGCAGCCCTAAATTGAGAAAATCTGACGGTGAAGGTATCATTAAAAAGGGCTGGGAAGTCAGATAAATAGAAGATACAAGTACTTGCCCTGAAGGGAAAGTGTTACTAAAATTTCATCCTTAGAAACACAAAATTTGCCCTTTTGTTTCTGATCATAATGCTGTGGTTCTACTTAGGGGCAAATGGAACATCAGTAGGATATTTTCACCTGGAAGTGCTCTTCTGGGAAATGCAGCCAGCTGGTTTACCAATGCATCATGTCTTCTAACCCAGAGGACTAGTCAGATGACTACCAAGGCCTTTCATCTCTATTATAACATCTACTTAGATTCTCTACATGCCCTCCCTAAACAAGGGGCATAGGTCCTCCAAACATAGAGAACAAGACCACAACTATCATTCTTCCGCACTAGAGATGGTGTAGGAATTGTTATTAAGCAGGGGCACAGGGCAGTGCACACTGGAGAGCACTGTGAACCCCTGTGCCCTGACCTTGCCACAGAAAACTTAGAAGCACTGGGTTCCATTTGCAAAACTCCTTTCATAGGATGGTCCCATAAATCCAGTTTCGACAGTGCTTGAAATATTAAACTCAGGAAAATAATTGTGTTTGGTTTGGTAAAACACCTGAAACTATGGCTACTTTTTTTTTGACACGCAAAAGTATTTATTGCAGCATTATTTGGAAACAAATGGCAAATAGTCAAAAGATTATTACACTGCAGTTAGTTACACTGATCGACCTACACATATCAACACAGGTGAATCTCAGACTACCGAATGGAAAAACTAGGTACAGAAGGATACTATGGTATGTTACCATTTACATAGTTTTAAGACATTCAAAACCAAAGATCTGAAACAGTAAATCAGCAGCCTCCTGTGTTTGCAGCAGGCTGTTACGTAGGCATCCAAATGTCCGTAGGCTAGACCACCATATTTCTGCCTGCCCCGTAAGAGATGAGGAGCTCGGGGCACTGACAGAATCAAAGCATCCACCGTCTACAACCACCCTAGAAAACCGCATTGCTGATGTTTCCAAAAACCACACTCAAAGTTTGGTTTCTTGGGTTGCTCAGTTAAAAGGCAGGATGTATTTGTGACCTCCCCAGATTTCTTAGGAAAGTCAGAGGTCTTGAAAATCAGACCAGGGACCGTCTGGAGGACTTGCTTTAAGTGGGTATCTTTTTTTTTTTTTGGTCTGTGTCTTTTGTTCCTGTCATTAATTATTTTTTTCAGTTTACTTTTACTTTTTTTTTATTGGAGTATAATTACTTTACAATGTTGTCTTAGTTTCTGCTGTACAATGAAGTGAATCAGCTATATGTATACATATATTCCCTCCTCTTGGACCTCCTGCCCATCCCCCCTCATCCCGCCCATCTAGGTCATCATAGAGCACTGAGCTTAGCTCGGTGTGCTATACCACAGGTCCCCACTAGCTATCTGTTTTACACATGGTAGTGTATTTATGTCAAACCTAGTCTCTGAATTCATCCCACCCTTCCCTTCCCCCCTGTGTCTACAAGTCTGTTCTCTACATCTGCATCTCTATTCCTGCCCTGGAAATAGGTTCATCACTATTTTTCTAGAGTCCACATACATGCGTTAATATACAATATTTGTTTTCCTCTTTCTGACGTACTTCACTCTGTATGGCAGACTCTAGATCCATCCACATCTCTACAAATGACCCAATTTTGTTCCTTTTTATGGCTGAGTAATATTCCATCATATATATGTTACCACATCTTCTTTATCCATTCATCTGTCAATGGACATTTAGGTTGCTGTAGATTGCTTTGGGTAGTATAATCATTTTCACAATGTTGATTCTTCAAATCCAAGAACAAGGTATATCTTTCCAACTGTTTGGGTCATCTTTGATTTCTTTCATCAGTGTTTTATAATTTTCTGTGTACAGGTCTTTTGCCTCCTTAGGTAGGTTTATTCCTAGGTATTTTATTCTTGTGTTGCAATGGTAAATGGGATTGTTTCCTTAATGTCTCTTTCTGAATTTTCATTGTTAGTGTATAGAAATACAAGAGATTTCTGTGAATTAATCTTGTATCCTGCTACTTTACCAAATTCATGATTAGCTCTAGTTGTGTTCTGGTGGCATCTTTAGGATTATCTATGTATAGTATCATTTCATCTACAAACAGTGACATTTTTTCGTCTTCTTTTCCAATTTGTATTCCTTTTATTTATTTTTCTTCTCTGATTACCATCCAGGACTTCCAAAACTATGTTGAATAATAGTGGCGAGAGTGGACATCCTTGTCTTGGTCCTGATCTTAGAGGAAATGCTTTCAGATTTTCACCATTGAGAATGATGTTTGGTGTGGGTTTGTTGTATTCTTTATTATGTTGAGGTAGGTACCGTCTATGCCCACTTTCTGGAGATTTTTTATCATAGATGGGTGTTGAATTTTGTTGAAAGCTTTTTCTGCATCTGAGATGATCATATGGTTTTTATTCTTTAATTTATTAATATGGTATATCACATTGATTGATTTGCATTGAAGAAACCTTGCATCCCTGGGATAAATCCCACTTGATCATGGTGTATGATCCTTAATATGCTGTTGAATTCTGTTTGCTAGTATTCTGTTGAGCATTTTTGTGTCTATGTTCATCAGTGATATTGGTCTGTAATTTTCTTTTTTTGTGATATCTTTGTCTGGTTTTGGTATCAGCATGATGGTGGCCTTGTAGAACAAGCTTGAGAGTGTTCCTCCCTCTGCAATTTTTTGGAAGAGTCGAAAAAAGATAGGTGTTACCACTTCTTTAAATGTTTGATAGAATTCACCTGTGAAGCCATCTGGTCCCGGACTTTTGTTTGTTGCAAGATTTTTAATCACAGTTTCAACTTCATTACTTGTGATTTGTCTGTCATATTTTCTATTTCTTCCTGGATCAGTCTTGAAAGGTTGTACCTTTCCAAGAATTTGTCCATTTCTTCCAGGTTGTCCATTTTATTGGCATGTAGTTGCTTATAGTAGTGTCTTATGATCCTTTGTATTTCTGTGGTGTCAGTTGTAATTTCTCCTTTTTTATTTCTTATTTTATTGATTTGAGTCCTCTCCTTTTTTTTTCTTGATGTGTCTGGCTAAAGGCTTATTAATTTTGTTTATCTTCTCAGAGAACCAATTTTTAGTTTTATTGATCTTTGCTATTGTTTTCTTCATTTCTATTTCATTTATTTCTGCTCTGATCTTTACGATTTCTTTCCTTCTACTAACTTTGGGTTTTGTTTATTCTTCTTTCTCTAGTGGCTTTAGATGTAAGGTTAGGTTGTTTATTTGAGTTTTTTCTTGTTTCTTGATGTGAGATTGAATTGTTATAAACTTCCCTCTTAGAGCCACTTTTGCTGCATTTCATAGGTTTGGGGTCATCGTGTTTTGATTGTCATTTATTTCTATGTATTTTTTAATTTCCTTTTTGATTTCTTCAGTGAGGTCTTGGTTATTTAGCAGCGCACTGTTTAGCCTCCATGAGTTTGTGTTTTTACAGGTTTTTTTCATGTAATTGATTTCTAATCTCATAGTGTTGTGGTCAGAAAAGATGCTTGATATGATTTCAATTTTCTTAAATTTTCCAAGGCTTGATTTGTGACCCGAGATGTGATCTGTCTTGGAGAATGTTCCATGTGCACTTGAGGTGAAAGTGTATTCTGCTACTTCCAGGTGGAATGTCCTATAAATACCAATTAAATCTATCTAGTCTCTTGTGTCATTTAAAGCTTGTGTTTCCTTATTTATTTTCTGTTTGAATGATCTGTCCATTGGTATAAGTGGGGTGTTAAAGTCCCCCACTATTATTGTGTTACTGTTGATTTCCCCTTTTATGGCTGTTAACATTTGCCTTATGTATTGAGGTGCTCCTGTGTTGGGCGCATAAATATTTATAATTGTTATATCTTCTCCTTGGATTGATCCCTTGATCATGTTGTAGTGTCCTTCCTTATCTCTTGTAACAGTTTTATTTTAAAGTCTATTTTATCTGATATGAGTATTGCTACTCCAGCTTTCTTTTGATTTCCATTTGCATAGAATATCTTTTTCCATCCCCTCACTTTCAGTCTGTATGTGTCCCTAGGTCTGAAGTGGGTCTCTTGTAGACAGCATATATACAGGTCTTGTTTTTGTATCCATTCAGCCAGTCTATGTCTTTTGGTTGGAGCATTTAATCCATTTACATTCAATGTAATTTTCAATATGTATGTTTCTATTACCATTTTCTTAATTGTTTCAGGTTTCTTTTTGTGGGTCTTTTTCTTCCCTTGTGTTTCCCACCTAGAGAAGTTCCTTTAGCATATGTTGTAAAGCTGGTTTGGTGGTGCTGAATTCTCTTAGCTTTTGCTTGTCTGTAAGGCTTTTGATTTCTCTGTCAAAACTGAATGGAATCCTTGCTGGGTAGAGTAATCTTGGTTATAGGTTTTTCTCTTTCATCACTTTAAATATATCCTGCCACTCCCCTCTGGCCTGCAGAGTTTCTGCTGAAAAATCAGCTAATAACCTTATAGGGATTCCCTTATATGTTATTTGTTGCTTTTCCCTTGCTGCTTTTAATATTTTTTCTTTGAATTTAATTTAACTATCATTCTTGCACACTAGAGATGGTATAGGAATTGGTATTAAGAAGGTGCACAGGGCACTGCACATTGGGGAGTGCTGTGGACCCCTGTGCCCTTACCTTGCCACAGAAAATTTAGAAGCACTGGGCTCCTGTTTGCAAAACTCCTTTCATAGGAGGATCTCATGAATCTAATTTCGACAGTGCTGGAAAGATTAAGCTCAGGAAAATAATTGTGTTTGATTTGGTAAAGCACCTGAAACTATGGCTATTAACTGTTAAAATAAAATTGTTAAGCAACTGTATTAGTTTCCTAGGACTTCCATAGCAAATTACAGCAAACTTGGTGGCTTAAAATAACAGAAATTTATTTTCTCACAGTTCTGAAGTCCAGAAGTCCAAAATCAAGGTATCAGTGAGGTTGGCTTCTTCTAGAGGCTCTGAGGGAGAATCTGATCCATGCTTCTCCCCTAATTTCTGGTGGTTGCCAGCAATCCTTGGTGTTCCTTGGCATATAGATTGCTGACTCCAATCTTTGCCTTCACATTTCATTCTTCTCTGTGTCTCTGTGTCCTCTCTTCTTCTCATAAGGACACCAATCATTGGATTTAAGGCCCACCCTAATCCAATATGACCTCACCCTGATCCTTAACTAGTTACATCCAAAAATAACCAATTTCCACATAAGGTAACGTTTTGAGTTGGACATGACTTTTGAAGGGACTACTGCATTTGACTGCAGCAACATAATCAGTTTTTGATGTTACTGAATGATGGCTACAACCAATTACATATGCAAAGCCTGAAGTTTTTCTAAAAATATGTCAATCCTGCTATTAGTAAGTATCAAACAGGGAATTTCAAAGGGCATGTAGTCTTTATTTCTGGTACTGAGATAAAACCAAAAGCTCCCTTTTCTTGCAAGCCAGTCTTGGCCTCCTTCCCTCCTTTTTCCCAGTCGTTTTTTTATGAATTAGAAACTTAAGTTGTTCTCCTCACCCCATCCATCATCACCTTTCTTTCCCTGCCCTAAATCCCAACCTCAAAGAAACAAAACTTAGCTGAGGTCAGGGTCTGACCATTTCTGAAATAATCAAATGAAATAGATTGCCATGGTTTTCCAGTTATCATACCATTGAAGGTATTTTAAGGTCTTACTTTTTTTTGATGTGAGAAGGTTTGAAGATGTGGGGTGGGTCACAGGACCTCTTGGGTGAAAAGGGTGTTCAGGATTTAAAAAGTGTGATAATCTGTTTTAGAAGTTGTGAGCTTCTTGTGGTAATACCTTCAGATACAGATAGCAATGTTATCTGAAGCTATTCTGGTTTAAGATGTTTAAATAGTCTAATGTATCACAGTCTGTTTTAAATGTAATACATTTAAACACACCTCCACACAAGCCCATAAATGAAACAAAGATGTCTTAGAGGAATAGTTTAGCTGTGCTTCTTTGCAGCCTACATGTAAACTCTCCTTTAGTCTAAAAGCATTAAAATCATAGTAATGAAATCTTGCCATTAAGAATCAGAAAGCACTTTTCTCTTTAAAAAGACAGATGCATTAAAATTTAATTATTTTCTCCCTATCTGATTATCAGACAAGAATAAAGCACATTTGAGGGGAAACTACACATATGTTCACCCAGTGTAGGAATGCTTTTTAAGACTTTTCCAGGAGTTGTTCCCTAGCACCCACCCGAAGTGGAAAAAAACATAATTGACTACATGTATACACTTTGAAACAAAAGAGCCAATGCACCAACTGAATAATCAAACAGATACAAATCAGGTGCTTAGGAGATGATTTTGGTTTCCTAATCCTGTGCACATTCTTCCTGTCTCTAAATATATATATATATATGTGCATTTGACTTGGTGTGGCATCCCCTCAGATGGTTCCTTGAACCACATTTTCTTCTTCTTTAGGATAGGTAAGTAGAGATTCCTTTCTGGAGTGTGAAAGCTTGCAGCAGCAGGAACACAGCATATCTCATCTCTAATTTATGACTGACTAACTGAAACTCCGCACTGTCGGCAAACTCTGCCGTGTTTACTGGTGTGACAGCATACACACATATGGCAGAAGCCAGATGGACCTTCTCCCCCAGCTTCAAGCTAAGGGTGCTTCATTAGGAAAGAGATGCAGCCAGGCTTTGAGATCTTTGAACAAGGCTTTCCAGCACTACAGGAAGGAAATCAGTCAGCAATCTGGAAAGAAAATAACCCTTCCCTAGGTGAGAGATTAGGTCAGAAGAGAATTTATAGTTGCCCTGTTGAAGCCCATCAAGTTTTAAAGAACGAATGGCCTGTCCTCCCAACCACAGAAATTCGGAAGCTACTTCCAAAGAAATCAGTTGAAATGAAGTTTGCATTTCATCTACCCAGACAAGGGTTAATAGGACAATAAATCCACTTCCTAAACTCTGATTTATAGTTAAGTGTTAGTAGTTTCAAAAAGTTCTATTAAGCTCCAAGAAAACAGCAGTCTTTTGCAACTATGAAGATTTGCAGTGAAGAACCTTTCTACTTCAATGAAATGTTGCTCATAAGTTATAAAATAAAATATAACTCTCTAAACCCAAACTTTCATTCTAAACTTTCAAGAAAAACAATGTTTTCTTCAATTTATCCAACACTACTGTGCTTTAGTTTTGGTTTCTTTTTTCCTGGCATGTGATATCTGTACCTTTTTTGACTTATTAGCCTGAGGGTTTTTTTTTTTCCTTCTGTTTATACTCTAGCCTCCAAATTTTGGAGTGTGTCTCAGGAGCAATGGGCTTAGATTCCCATCAGAGTCCTTCTTATCCACACTTGAACCATCTGGAGCAGAGATCTCTGAAAAGTAATCTGAGATCTTCTCTCTTCCTAAAAACGCAGAAACAAGGGTTCTGGGAGTAGTAAAGGAGTGACAAGAAGAATTGAGGGAGAATGGATTCTTAGCCAAGGAATAAACTGCCCCACTATCTAAACTATCTGAACCTCTGATTCAGGTAAATCCATTAACTCCATATGTCTCAGGGCCTAGTTCAAACAGAGAAAGGCCTAATTCCAGGGCAGTAGGAGTGCCAGGGAGGAAAGAGGTTCATGGTTTGAGGAGATGATCCATTCTCAAGGACCTTGTAGATTTTATAGGAAATCTAGATACCCATCCACTGCCTCCAAGGGCCTTATGGTGATTAAGCTCTGATGAAGAAAAGCAGTGAGGAGGGATCACTGGACGTAGTCAAAAACTACTTCTTTACACCCTACAATTGGTTCACACTGACTAGAAATTTTCCTCTCCAAGAGGCAAAAAAATTACATATTGCTACAGAGTGGGCCATGGAAGCAACTAACAATTCTCTCTATATTCTACACTGCAGGAAAAAAAAATCTACTTCTCAAGAACAGCCCTTTAATTTTATGTTGGAATATATAGGGCCACTTCTAGTCTGCCTTTCTACAAAGAGTAATTAGAACTAATGCTTTTTGTAGGCACCAGGACTCCAAGTTTAGTGTAAGGCATTAACCTTCTGTTTAAATGTTATTTCACACCAATAGAGAAGCCCCTAGCATGAGACTGTGGGTAGATTTTAACCTGGTCCATTTCCCCTCACTGGGAAGCTGTGATATGATTTGAAACTCAGTGGTCATTGTTGGTGAAACTCCATGGAACTAAAACTCCATCATTAACCAAACAGAAGCTGAACAGAGTGCTCAGAGGCAGTACTGCCTGGGGTCCTCAGGGCACCATATTTCATAATGGTCCAGAATATGATACTCCTTAAAGGGTTCTACACCCATCCTACCCTTTGCACCTCAGAAGAATTCTGTGAAATAGAAACATTGTTATTGGTCCCCTTTTACAGACAAACTGAGGACCAGAAAGGTACATGATATGCACCCAACTGGTTAATGGTAGGGACAGAATTAAATCCCAAGGATTCTATATTCCAGAATCTAATAGTATCCTCTTATACAGAGTTTCTTCTCCTGATAAGTGAGTGCAACTACTATTTAAAGGTCTAATATTCGGTTAATGGCATTAAGCAGCCAGAGGAATGGAAAACATAGGCTATGTTTGATCACAGTTTAGAGCATCTAAATATAATAAGACAACTCAGGTAAGGGGAGGGAGGGATAAGATGAAACCAGAAGAGCCAAGTTTACTGTTCAGCAAACATGCTCCTGAATCTCTCTATAGTTTACACCTCAGACAGCCCCAGTCCAAGAGAATGGAAGTGAAAAGAACATGCAAATGTGCATGTTACATCCACAGCAAATGCAAAGACAAATTAAGAATTAAAGACAAATGCAAATTACTCTGCTCATAAAAGAAACCTATGCAAAAGACAGGGAATGAAAAGACTCTGACAGTTATGGATGAATCTCTGAAGAGGCACACAGCGACCCTATTTCCAAATTCAAGCCTTTTAAAAACCGGTTAGCAGTATGAGAACAGCTGCTGCAAAGAAACGGGGGAAACTTCGGTTAACAGTAAACCAAGCTGAGAGTAAAACTGAGAATTATGTCCTTATTGTCAAGGTGAGAATAAAAAGCAACAAAGGGACAAAGCCAAAGGAATTCTCTCTCCAGAAAGTATGGCAGATTTTAAAAGCTAAACCCACAGCAGGCCTTTGGCTGGGGGATATGGAGACAGGAAGAGAATAAAGAAGGAGGCAAGGTGGAAGAAGATGTGAGTGTTGGAAGAGAAAAAAACCACAGGACATCCTAGCAGGAAAGGGACCTAGAGATCAGGGGCCATTCTTTAACTCAATGACTGCCAGACCAGGTAGGTAAAGGAGAGCCTGCTTGGCTAGGAGCGGTGGAGACAATGGAAAGTGGTGAAAGGCATTCACATTCACCCTTTTTTAAGAAGATGTTAGACACAGTCACAGAGCATGTCACACAACATCAGTTTGCGTTTTTTTTATAATTGAGTCCTTTGGTGCATCTTTAAATCTGTGCAACAGAATAGATGTGTTTTAAAAGGCAATGAATCAATGAACCCCGAACCCCTCATTTTACACATAAAGAAAATGAGACTCTGAAGGATTAAGAGGCTCTCGTGAATTCACTCAATTAGGTAAAAGAAATTATCACTAGAGCCAAGTCCCCAGCTCTCAATCCAGGGCTCCTTCATCTATGGCATAATACCTCTGTAAGAAGAAGAAAAAGAAAAGAAATGTCTTCACCAGGGTATAGAAGAAAGAGGCACACAATTGTCTCCAGTGGCACCAGTTGGCATTCCTGCCACAGACTGTTAGCTCTGAGCTAGTGTGGAGCATTCAGGCTCTGGGTTTTGGTCAAAACCAAAGATCTGCAGTTGTCTAGGAGGCAAACATAGAGCAAAGTGGGTCTCAGCCAACCTGTGCCAAACTGGAAAGTATGTGCCCCAGAGAAGGGGCAACCTCTCCCCAATTCCACCCAGTCAAGAAAGTGGGAATGTGGCCAATCCTTTTAGAACCTATCATTTTTCAAGAGTCATAAATCTGTATTTTTTTATTTGAAACACCCTCATTTTAAGATTTTACAACTAATTATTTCTAAATACAGTGAGAGCCAAACAATACAACTTCTGAGTCAAAGGCAGCCTGAGCACAGCCAGCTGACAACCTCTGACAATAGTGATGGCAGCCATTTTAAGACAAGGTACAATGTCTTAGTTCTAAAACAGCCCAACACTTCAGCTATTCAGAAGCTCTCAGTCTAAAATGTCTACTTTTATTAAAGGATCAAATATATGAAACCTACATTTTAGTTGAAGCAAATGCCTTCAATGAGGCCTTAGATCTATATACTTGTTTATCATATTTCCTGGACATTCATGTTTTCTCTATCCCTGGGTGGCATTAACTTGTGTTTGCTTTTCTTATCTACCTACAGTTGGTAAGGTTGTCAAAATGAGACTCTGTGGCTTTTCCACCTTTCTCGAATTTGTAAAATACCAGTCCTCACATAGCAACTCGTTCAGCCAAGTTCAGGCTCCTTAGTGGTTACACAAGCAAGACAATAGAAATTTGAGTCCAGTCTTTGTAAAAGTGCAATTTTTATTTAATAAGATTAGATTAGAAAATGAAAACTTGTTGCATTTATTATGACACAGAGTGAAAGAATTCCAAAACTTCCATCCAACAGATAGCAACTTTTATTTTAGGGCTGGTAATTTATTTAGGGCTGGGAAATTTTTTCTCTTCCAAAGCTATTAGAAGACCAGTTTCAGGAATTATCCAAGAAATAGAATTCAAATTGTTTATGAGGCAATCAGCCCCTGAAGTATGATGTCCATACTATAAGCTTAGCCTTCTGAGAGGAAAGGCTGCGTTTTAAAACCTGTAGGAATGCAGCTTAGCTTAAAGGGCCTGTTGTTTCTCCTCACAAAATCCTGGGCTGTAGAAAATACAAGTGGTAAATGTTATATAAATAGTGTGTGACATTTGCAAAGGTTAAGAAGAGTCTCTTTACTCCTTTTCTTCTTTTCCCAAGTATTATATTTGAGCAGTGAACCCCAAGGTTTCAGTATTCAGGTACAAGCCTGCAGGTCAGATTACTGGTGATAACGCAGTAGATCAGGAATTTCCACCCTGTTTGTTCTTTGGAGGAAAGCAAGGGCTCACCAAGTAAGATTTTGCACAAACATTGCCCAAGCAAGGGGTGATGTGGCATTCTGCCAAGGGGTCTCAGTGCTGCTGAATTTGCACAAAGTGAACTTGGCTTTGTCTTTAGTTTCCATGAGGAATACAGGCACAATTTAGAGGCACTGCTTTACAAAACAAGCCTCATTCCATCTATTCGTAGCAAGTCTCTGATTTTTTTTTTTCCCCTTTAATCCTCCTTTTCAAGTGGCTAAACAAAGAGGTAGGGTGTTTCTGCTACCAAATCTGTGAAAAACATTCAGTGTCTAGGATATCTGAGCAGTTAAGGTGTTGGGTTTTCTAAGCCATAAACACAGAACTAAACTTGGAACTGGAAGATCATCAGAGAGGCCATCTCAGTCCTACCCTGCCTCCAGGCCAAGCAGAATTTAAGCCGTGAAGAAAACTTTGAAATTTGCAGGGAATAAGGATCTAACAGTTCCTTTCTTAGTGTCGCATCACTGACTCCTCAAACTTTGGGGGAGGAAATTCTCCCTAATATCTAATTCACTTAAAGTTGTTTTCTGCTTTTTCCCTATAGAGGGACACATCTCCCTCTCATTGCTAATATGAACACCAGATATTCTGAACTGCATCCATATTCATGCAGGAGTGTGTATATGGAGTTCCAGGAGATTGCTTGACCAAGATGTAACAACTGTCAATAGTAAATCTCTCATGGGTCCTTGCTATGGTTTTTGTGGATTAACTGGGAACTTAGTTCAGCTCTCCAATGGAACTTTGCAAGCAGGGTTTCTTCTCTGGCTCACAAACATTTACACGACTCATTTATCCCACACACACCCTCCCATAGGACACACACCCAGCTCAGGGTTGCTAGGTAATAGATAGTGAATATCTGAATATTGATTGATAAATGGTTGTTGACAGATTGGCTCCATGGGAAGCCATCTTGGCTCTTTCTAAGCCCTTGGCTAAACTTTAACAGTTCCCTCATCCCTTGCCCTCACCCTCCTTTGCCCACTTAGTGCACCCCTTATTGTACTAGCCTCTAGATCTTAACCAACCTTGCCACACTCTCCATTGTGGCTCACTTTGGATCCTCTGGTGTTTTGGTTGGTCTCCTCTGCTGCCCTGATTGCTGGTCCAAGGTCCTATTTAAATTGTGCCCCAAGCTAGGTCTTCTCCTACTCTGCTTCCTAATCTCTGAAAACCTATCCAGAGATGAACCAGAGCCAATTGCCATACCTAGCAGTAAAGATGATGGTGATAAGGGCCAGTCAGGGCACAGAACTGTAGATCTATAGATGCTGAATTGAATGGACAAGGGAAGCTGCATTTGGCTACTGTATTCTTGATAACAACAAGTGTCTTTCTTTGGGCCATTTAGATTTGGTCATGTAGGATATAGGCTCCCTACTGTAAGTCCTTTCCCTCAGCTTTATCACCTGGATGTCACTGAGCAGTGGGTTCTACAACATAGGATGCTGTGACTGACTGACTCTTAGATAACATTTAGTTGCACAAGTAAAGCAAGAAGGAAAAAGAGAGAAAATCTGGAGATCTGAGGAACATGGCATCATTATTTGCAAATTCTCTTCCCATGATGGTACTGAAAACTGAGGTTTTTTTCTTGAAAACAAATAAATGTAGAAATAAAGAGCCAGCCCCTCTGTGTGTGTGAAGTTTTTCCTGCTACCTTCCCCAATGCAATTGGCTACCACCTTCCATAAGCCTTTGTTCCCTTAACCCTAGATCTGGCACATGCCTGCTCTGTTGTCAGGTTTAGTCCTAGGCTAATTGGATTCACTACATGTATTTCACTTTAATTTTTTTTTTTTTAATTTACAAAAATAGATATGGTACTGATGGAAAAGTACAGACATGCTCAAAGAAAAAAGTTAAATCACCCATAATCCTATCACTTGGAGATAACCATTAAAAACACTTTAGTTCATTTCTGTCCCATTTTTTTTTCTAAGCATACATTTAGCATACTAAAACTGTTTATAGAACAAGATTGCACTGTGTATATTTATTTGTAACTTGCTTTTTACACATATTTATTTATTGGATAAGACTAGTTCCTAGTGATTCTTTTTTTTTTTTTTAAGAATGAACAAGGAAGTAATGCAAAGATACAATCTAGAGCAGCCATGTGCTCAGAGAAATCTATAAACCCATTCTTCAGAGAGAGAGACACACACACACACACAAATGAAGCAGATGGGCAGAAAGAAGCAAAGACAAGAGACCACAAGATTCCAGAGAGCTGGAGAAAGTAACTTCCATCCTTTATGATTGCCTACTTGGGGTTCTAGTATCTCATGAGCCCCAACTGACTTCCTTCCCTTAGGTCCGATGCTATTGCCTTATCTCTCCCTAATTTCTCCGGTTTTTCTTAAGATTGTTTGAATGGGTTCTTTTTCTCACAGACCAAAAAAAAAAAAAAAAAAAAATCCTAACCATGGCAAAAACCTGAAATATACTAGAGAAGATTCAGGCATAAGAAGGCAGATGGATAATGGCTTAAGTAAGCAAGTGACTTTCGTCTTGAAGGTAAAACTTCCCCCAAATAGCCAATTCTATTCTTGCTGAAGCTTCTATGCCATGTTACTTCTCACCTTCAGATGTGTAGATGAGAAATTTTATTTAACACACTATGACAACCTGTCAAAAAGAATAACTTCAATGCATTGTGTGGTCTGAGCATCTTGATTTGTTTTTCCCTAGAGTTGGATAATTGCCTGGCTTGTTGCTGTTGTCATTGGGACTAGGTGCAATGATAAACTAAATCAGCATCCAAAATGGGATTGTTCAGTGGTCCTTATCATCACAGATTCATATTATTAGCAAGCCTATAGAGCTCTGCAGAGTTTCAAGACCAAGGTATGGTAGCTTTCTGGCAGCGAGACCCTATGAGTGCTCAAGGGTCTTTTCTAAATATCCATTTAATAGTATAGCCAAGGGCACTGCTGGAGTTCAAATGGAATTCTAGTGAACTGTCTCTCTTAGCTGTCCTGTGACCTAGGTTCACAAGTACATTGTACTTGTTACTTTTTACTCCATTGAATTTTTGTACCAACCCCTCCTTTATTCAAACAGTGCCATCTCAGAGAGTCCTTCCCGAATCACTCTGTATAAAAAAGCACTTCTCTCCCTCTTCCTGCTCCTCTCTCTCTCCCTCTCTCTCTTTCTTTTTAATATCACTTTGTATCAGCTGACATAATACTCTATGTGTTGGCTGTCAGTCTATCCCAAATGAATTTCAGTTTCTTGAGGACAGGGACTACTTGATTTACTGCTTGCTGATTGTACCTCAGAGCCAGGCACATAATAGGCCCTTAACAAATATTTGTTGAATGAATGAACTCCTAGACATAGCATCCTAAGACTTGGCAGGGATTAAATTCCTGACAGAATGGGATGACATAGTGTTTTCCTTTCCTGCAATTACACTAATTCCTATTTAGATTTGGGCAAGGAACCCAAAGGTCTTCCCACCTCTCTTCAGACCTGTCCTTTGGATCACTGAGCTTCCTTTCTTTTTAACCTCAGCTCTTTAAACACTAGATCCAGCTGTTCCTTCTAAGTTAAAAATGGAAGGAGGTAGCACGTGGGTTTCATTTACATAATACCATAATTCCCAGCCTTGGGATGCCTCCCACCACAAAGTACCTCTAATTACCTCAAGGGAACATCATTAAAACTTCAGAGAAAGAATCATTTTAATTCATTTGAAGTTTTAAATAAACATAGGCCACATGTGACAAAATCAAGCAAACAACCATGCAAGTATTAAAATGGTAAAAATACTGGGAAGCCCCACTCTAATGGATTTTAGTGGTGAGGTCCACAATTCTGAGCTGCAGTTAGTGTGATATATGCCTACTATACATTTCCAAAATGACTCACCTTTGAATTTTCTCTAATTTACACACTTCACCTACTCTCCTTCCAAATTACCAGGTCAAGAAATGCCTCTCATTTTCCTCTGTTAATATGCTGCTTCGCCCATTAAGCTTCACATATTAAGTTTTAACTTATTGGCTTCAGTGACACTCAGTGATCCCAAAGGGGGGTGGGATAAAATATGTGTTTTTCCAAGGTGCCTTCATGCCTGGATTGCAGTTTCTAATCTCTGAACTATTGCTTGCTCTACATCTGTGTCTTGTGGAAGAGCTATTGATCTGTAATCACACCAGTGCATTTTCCCCCTGCTCATAAAATCCCAGGGACATTCTAACTAAGGACAGACTCTGGCTGCAAATTACAGAAAAGGCAGCACCCAGGTATCCAAATAGAATTCAGACCTTTGGTCATTTACAGCCTGGGCAATTGGGAAGGAAGCCTGTGTTTGAACTCTCCTTAATCAGTCAGCCAGGTTCTACTGTGTCCCAAAGGCAATAATAGTAAGTAAATAATAAACAAACAAATAAATAAATGCAAATTAGATTCTTGTGTTGTTGCAGATAACGCTATTGATCCCATGGTATACAGTTTGTGAATTATGAGAAGCAGAATGAGGTAGCAGGAAAACAGAAGCTCTGGTGTCAAAACAACCTGAGTATCTTTGAATCCAGACTCCTCCTCTACCAGCTGTATGCTAATTTTCTCTCTAAGCCTCAGTTTATCTGTAAAATAAAAATAGTACTACTTAGCTCACAGACTTCTTGTGATGAAAACTGATTACATTGTGTATAAAGAGGTCCCGTAATGTGGGCTCAAGCAATGATAGTCACTGCCCCTACTTCAGATTCCCGTATTCAAGACTACAGGTCAGAGTCTGTATGTATGTTCTTATCATTCAAAGGAATAGGAAAGAAATTTCTGAAACAGTGAGATGCCTGAAATTGGTCATAGGAATAGGAATGAGCTGCTGTAAATGCCTGATAAAAAGTTGAGTGGAGGAGTTGCACTTGGCCAAGAGAATGAGTGGGCTACCTGAGGTCAGGCTTGATGAAAGATGAGATTCTCCTCCTCTAGGCCAAGATTACCCAGGCAGGAGGAAAGCATTTCAATAAATGAATAACCAGAGCTCTTCAACACCAAGCAATGAGGACTGAATAGGGTCCACTGGATGTGGCCATCTCAGGTCACAAGATGACCAAGGTAGAGGTTGGGAGTCAGGCTGCAGCAGTGGATTAAAGCAGTAGGAGAGGAGGAAGCAGAGTTAACAAATGGAGACTATTCTTTTGAGTACCTGAGTTGTGAAGGGAAAGTAAGTCTCACCTTCCTCATTTTGAGGACTAGAAATTTTAATGCCAGAAATAGTGCAAATGGGAGTGCTGAGCTATACAGAAGATCTCAGTTATTAAGACAGTCTTCCCCCTCGCCTCTTCCCTCAGCAGTTGCTCAGCTATTGCTTTTTGGGTACCACACATGGCTTGCTTGAATCTTCCTTGCCTGCCTGGAAACTTCTGACTTGCCTCATTTGCCTGACATTGGCTCCTGCCTGGGATCAACCCAGGGTATCATGAGGATGCCAGTAGCTTGGAGTCAGGAGTGAGACGGGCCTGGTTGGTATCACACCCATGGGCTGTGCGGCCTTGGGAAATGTGCTAAAATCTCTTTGTTCCTCAATTTCCCCAAATATAAAAGGGGGGTAACACCTAGATAGAAGCGTTATGAGGATTAAATGAGTTAGTAACTGTAAAACACTCAGAACAGTGCTTGGCATATTTTAAGTGCTTGGTAAACGTTAACCATTATTGTTGGTAGAGGACCTGTGCTGACCTGTGTGCCTAAACCTCTGATGAGTCCCTAGTCTGTCTGACCCTAAATTCTGTCCTGCCCTAGTCTACTACATCATGCTGTAATAACTTTCATTTTTCTCTGCCAACCTGAGCCAACCTCTCTCTTGCCCAGCCTTCAGTCTCCAGTCCTGATCAGTCCTGTCTCCAACCCAGGCCCTATGCCACCGAAGTATCCTATAGGGATAACAACTATAACAGCTGCCATTTATTATTACTTAGCATATGCCAGGCACCATGCTAAGAGTGTTACATACATGCAATCCTCACAAACCCATGAAATAGTCATTATTAATGAGGAACCCAGCCAGTCAACAACACAGTCAGGATTTGAATCCAGTTCTGTATAAATGCACAACCATACTCCTAACCCCTGGGTTACATTTCCTGCAGAGGTTGTTCAGATATCTTGCTCCTGCTGGAGCATCTATTCCCTTGTCATGTCTCCTTTAAATTAGATCTTAGGTGTCTGTGTGGTAGATTGCAAAAACAGCTACAAATTCTCCCACAATTTCTTTAAATCCATCAGGAAATAAAATTTATTATTTTACCCCTTAAACCTAGGCTGGTGTGCGATTTGCTTTGGCCAGTAGATATGTACAGATACAACTGTATGGTAGTTCCAAGCCTAGGCCTCGAGAAGCTTTGCATACTTCCACTCACTCTTTTGGGACCCCTGCCACCATCATCATGTGAATAAGTCCTGGAGAATAAGATACTGCATAGAGGAAAACCAGAGCACCCCAGCCAAAAGTCCATCAGCCTCAGCTTCCCTGGCACCTGATCACAGAACCTGAATGAGCTCCAGCCAAGTGTAGCCAAGCCTAGCTCAGATCACTGGAGAAGCCCATGTGAGCACAGCCCAAATTACCAATGTGCAAAAGCATAAACCAGACAAATGCTTATTGTTTTAAGTCACTACATTTTGGGGTGATTTGTTATGCAGCAAAAGCTCACTGATACTATCTGCAAGTATTTTTTAAAAATCACTAATTCATTTCCTTGTCTTCTATTGGAGTTTCTGTTTGCCACTCAATCTCAGATACTGATCTTCCTGGTCACTGCCTTTGCGTTGCTCTTGATCGGGTCTTGGGCAAGAGATAAACAGTATTAAAACAAGATTTCACTAGCACTCCAGTAATATACTTCTTTGATGAGATCCAAAACTACTCTCTTTATACCAAATTTCATACTATAATAGGTTGCATTATGGTAAAATACCCAGGTAATAACCAAACACAGAATAAAATAATTGAATTCAATTGCTAATAACAGAGATCCAACGACAACTTAAATACACAAAGACTTCCACCCCCTTTTTAAGTAAAAGAAGGCTTTAGTCAACCTAAGGTTAATATCAGGGCTCCATGAAGTCATCAAGGACCCATGGTCCTTCTACTTTTCTGTTTTGCCACACATGATTTTCATAATCCAAAATAGGAGCTGTTTTTCCAGCCATTACATCTGGATTCCAAGCAGTAGGCAGGAGGACTTGCGCTTCTCCCTACCCATTCCTTCCACCATTAAGATCTTTGCCCACATACTACTACTCTTCACATCTATCTGTCCAGCACTTAAGTCGTAGGGCCACATACCACTTCAAATGGTGCTAGGAAATGTAGCCCAGGTTCTGTTACTAAAGAGGAAGAGTGAATGGGCGTTGGGAGGCAACTAGCAATGTTTGCAACAGACACATTTCATTATCATCTTAACTGTGTACCAGGTTGTTGGCAGTACAGACCAATTTGGCAATCTTAGTCTGAGTTTTAATATGAAGACATTGTAAAAGCCTCATAATCTGTCAAGAGGCATTGAAAATAATGTGAATTGTAATACTCATTTCATAGAGAGGGCTGATAGGATGCTTTTGCCATCAGTCAAGATCTGAAGTATTAATTCCAATATCTGAAGTGTTTACCCAACAATGATTGAGGTACTTAGCAGCAGCAATTTGCAGCCCAAACTTTACCTCTGACCTCCAGATCTGTATATCCAACTCAGTATCTTCTTCTGGATGTTTTAAAGGAAGCACAAATCCAACTTGTTCAAAACATAAGTCATTTTGTTTCCCAAACATCAGTCCTCCTCCAGTATGCCTCATCTCAGTGAAGGATACCACCATTCACCCAGGTGCCCAAGCCAGAATCCTTGATCTTCCCTTCTCCTTAGCACCACTATCCACTCAGTCACCATCCTGCCAGTTTTAATCCCTAATACCTGTTAAATCCATATATTTCTTTCCATCACCTAGGCTACTACCCTAATCAAAGCTAACTTCATCTCTTGCCTGGACAGCTATAATAGCTTACCAGTTGGTTTCTCCACTTCCATTCCTGCCATTCTTCCAACCCATTTTCTATATTGCAGCCAAAATGTTTACTTTGAAACATAAATGAGATCATATCACACCCCAGTATAAAACTCTTTGATGGTTTTCTATTACCTTTAGCATAAACACCCAAATCCTTTACATGGTTTATAAGATTACATACATCTCCAGCTCAACCTAGTTCCCTAATTCCACTCATTTTTTATGATCTGGTAATACCACCCTTTCCAGTCCCTCAAATATGCCAATTTCTCTCCTGCCTTGGAGCCTTTACACATGGTGTTCCTTCACATAGAGTGTTCTTACTTCCCTCCTTCACCAACTAATGCCACTTTCCCCCCACATACAACTATACAAAACTCGGTTCAAATGTCTTCCTCAAGAAAGTGAACTAATCAGGCAAGTCTAAGTACCTCTATTAGAGACTCTACTATTATGGCACACTTTTACTCTGTGGTCCTTTTCACAACTGTAATTGAGCAATTGTGTCCACTGGCTCCCTCACTAGAAGGGATGCTCTGTGAAGACAGCGTCATTTTCAGTCTTATTCATAGTTGTACTCTCAGTTCCTACCCTGGTGACTAACATAATGCTTTCAATACTTTCAATATATATTAGTTAAAGGGATGACTGAATGAATGAGTGAGTGAAGGAATACAATACAAGCAGAAGGTATCCTCATCCCAGGAGGCTGGCAGTAGATTTGACATAGTCATGAGAGAAGACTCAGTTATTGGGGAGGGTAGCATAAAGAGGATACACAGAAATGGTGTTAATATGGAATACTTTTACATACTCTAAAATCAGAGGTGGACAAACAGCAGTTTATAACCAGCAAACAACTCAAACACGGGTCTTCATACTCATCCTGCCTAGAACCACCTAGGACCAGTTCCATGTCCTTAGGCAGAGCTGATAGAAATTAGATTGACTTCAGTATAACCAGAAGCATCCTGCTATACCAATTTGGCCTTACTAAAATTGAATCTCTGTGAGAACAGGAGTTTTGTGTTTATTCATTGAGTATTCCAAACACGTATAATGGTGCCTGGCATAGCATCAATGCTCAGGAAACATTTGTTGACTGAATCTCAGCATGTATGGCCACAAGTAAGAAAGAAGTGAGTTAGCAGCCACAAATTCAAAACAGGCTCAAGAGGCAAGGGTTGGTTGAATGATCTACAGGCTAACATTAAAACATACTCACACACACACACACACACACACACACACACACGCACAAGTATTTTCAAGGGGACACTGGACACTCTTTAGTCCTTTTGGACTAAAGGACAGTCTTTAGTCCTTTTGATCCGAGTACAGAAGCTACAGAGCATCGCACTTTAATCACACTTTGGATGCCTTTTACACCCCGCCTGCAGTTTTGCCATTTTACTTTGCTTTAAGTATAGTTTTTCAACACTAGTTAGTTCCCTTCCCTTTATAGACCACATCCTCATACCATCTGAACCACACCACAAACCAATGAGTAAGGAGTTTTCAGTCTCATTTGTCACATAAAATAACTGAGCATCAGAAACATTAAGGCACTGGCCCAAGGTAGCACAGTTCACAGAATGGCACAGGTAGGTCTTTACATGGTCTTCTGCTTCCAGATTCTATTATTCTTCCACTATTCTCACTTCTGAGTAACGGTCACCGTAAACGGAATAGTACATCCAAAATCAGTGATTAGGTCGGGGGAATGGGGAAACTATTTAAAAATTAAAGAGATCATCATTAAAAACCTGCCTATAACATTTGCATAATTTCTGTCTCTCTGACAGCCTCTTTCACTGTGGTTTAAAAGCAATGCACGTGAGTCTCACCTGAAGTTTAGTGATATGAAAAGGTTGTGGTGACCAAATGTCCTACATTGGCTAATATAAGATATGGTCACTTTGGGAAAGATATTTACTTTCCCACAGCATGCTTCAATACATTTCAAAGATCCAGTCCTCTAGGGCTCTGCTTCCAGCTACTAAAACATAGCCAGCAAGCAGTTTCCCAGCTCTTCTACATGAATTATTCTAATTTCCACCCTCTGTCTTGCATTTGCCCTGGAGTCTTGCCTGCAGTGTTTGCTCAAGCAGCGTTAAGAAGTGGGCATTGCGGGCTTCTGCCCACGGCCTGCTGTGCTGAGGTGTCCGCGCAGCTATTTCGCATCAGGAACTCTGGCCGGAAGGGCCGGTTTCAGGCCTCTGCAAGCGGCCCCCTATGAGCAACTGACGCTACTCTAAGCACAAAGGACAAAAAAAAGCCTCCTACCTGTACAGCTGGCCCATGAGGCCCGTCGCCCCACAGAATAAGACGACAGTGACAATTCTGCCTGGAACAAAGAAATCTTAAGAGACTGGCTAACATTGCTACCTAAATAAAGAAAGCGGAAAAGAATAGTTTGTATGACGTCACAATAGATACCTGGCTAAACTGATATACTCAAGGTCCTAATCACATCACATCCTTGGGGAACTTCAAGGCCACCTTTACTTCTAACTCCGTGTGGATGAAAGGCTCTTGGTGCTACAGCCAGGAGTCAGTGCTGTGCCTCTGAGCAGGGAGAGCCAACTTCAGGACACTGGTCCACAAGAGACCTCCCAGCTCCACATAATATCAAACGGCGAAAATCTCCCAGAGATCTCCATCTCAACACCAGCACCCAGCTTCACTCAATGAACAGCAAGCTACAGTGCTGGACACCCTATGCCAAACAACTAGCGAGACAGGAACACAACCCCACCCATTAGCAGAGAGGCTGCCTAAAAGCATAATAAGTCCACAGACACCCCAAAACACATGATCAGATGTGGACCAGCCCACCAGAAAGACAAGATCCAGCCTCATCCACCAGAACACAGGCACTAGTCCCCTCCACCAGGAAGCCCACACAACCCACTGAACCAACTTTAGCCACTGGGGACAGACACCAAAAAAAAAACGGGAACTACGAACCTGCAGCCTGCAAAAAGGAGACCCCAAACCCAGTAAGATAAGCAAAATGAGCAGACAGAAAAACACACAGCAGATGAAGGAGCAAAATAAAAACTCACCAGACCTAACAAACGAAGACGAAATGGGCAGTCTACCTGAAAAAGAATTCAGAATAATGATAGTAAAGATGATCCAAAATCTTGGAAATAGAATAGAGAAAATGCAAGAAACATTTAACAAGGACCTAGAAGAACTAAAGATAAAACAAGCAGTGATGAACAACACAATAAATGAAATTAAAAATACTCTAGATGGGATCAATAGCAGAATAACTGAGGCAGAAGAACAGGTCAGTGACCTGGAAGATAAAATACTCGAAATAACTACTGCAGAGCAGAATAAAGAAAAAAGTCTCAGAGACCTCTGGGACAACATTAAACGCACCAACATTCGAATTACAGGGGTCCCAGAAGAAGAAGAGAAAAAGAAAGGGACTGAGAAAATATTTGAAGAGATTATAGTTTAAAACTTCCCTAATATGGGAAAGGAAATAGTTAATGAAGTCCAGGAAGCACAGAGAGACCCATACAGGATAAATCCAAGGAGAAACATGCCAAGACACATATTAATCAAACTGTCAAAAATTAAATACAAAGAAAACATATTAAAAGCAGCAAGGGAAAAACAACAAATAACACACAAGGGAATCCCAATAAGGTTAACAGCTGATCTTTCAGCAGAAACTCTGCAAGCCATAAGGGACTGGCAGGACATATTTAAAGTGATGAAGAAGAAAAACCTACAACCAAGATTACTCTACCCAGCAAGGATCTCATTCAGATTTGATGGAGAAATTAAAACCTTTACAGACGAGAAAAAGCTGAGAGAGTTCAGCACCACCAAACCAGCTTTACAACAAATGCTAAAGGAACTTCTCTAGGCAAGAAACACAAGGGAAGGAAAAGAGCTACAATAACAAACCCAAAATAATTAAGAAAATGGGAATAGGAACATACATATCGATAATTACCTTATATAAATGGATTAAATGCTCCCACCAAAAGACACAGACTGGCTGAATGGATACAAAAACAAGACCCATATATATGCTGTCTACAAGAGACCCATTTCAGACCTAGAGACACATACGGACTGGAAGTAAGGGGATGGAAAAAGATATTCCATGCAAATGGAAACCAAAAGAAAGCTGGAGTAGCAATTCTCATATCAGACAAAATAGACTTTAAAATAAAGACTACTAGAAGAGACAAAGAAGGACACTACATAATGATCAAGGGATCGATGCAAGAAGAAGATATAACAATTGTAAATATTTATGCACCCAACATAGGAGCACCTCAATACATAAGGCAAATGCTAACAGCCATAAAAGGGGAAATCGACAGTAACACATTCATATTAGGGGACTTCAACATCCCACTTTCACCAATGGACAGATCATCCAAAATGAAAATAAATAAGGAAACACAAACTTTCAATGATACATTAAACAAGATGGACTTAATTGATATTTATAGGACATTCCATCCAAAAACAACAGAATACACATTTTTCTCAAGTGCTCATGGCACATTCTCCAGGATAGATCATATCTTGGGTCACAATTCAAGCCTCGATAAATTTAAGAAAATTGAAATTGTATCAAGTATCTTTTCCGACCACAACGCTATGAGACTAGCTATCAATTACAGGAAAAGATCTGTAAAAACTACAAACACATGGAGGCTAAACAATACACTACTTAATAACGAAGTGATCACAGAAGAAATCAAAGAGGAAATAAAAAAATACCTAGAAACAAATGATAATGGAGACACAACGACCCAAAACCTATGGGATGCAGCAAAAGCAGTTCTAAGAGGGAAGTTTATAGCAATACAATCCTACCTTAACAAACAGGAAACATCTCGAATAAACAACCTAACCTTGCACCTAAAGCAATTAGAGAAAGAAGAACAAAAAAACCCCAAAGTTAGCAGAAGGAAAGAAGTCATAAAAATCAGATCAGAAATAAATGAAAAAGAAATGAAGGAAACGATAGCAAAGATCAATAAAACTAAAAGCTGGTTCTTTGAGAAGATAAACAAAATTGATAAACCATTAGCCAGATTCATCAAGAAAAAAAGTGAGAAGACTCAAATCAATAGAATTAGAAATGAAAAAGGAGAAGTAACAGCTGACACTGCAGAAATACAAAAGATCATGAGAGTTTACTACAAGCAACTCTATGCCAATAAAATGGACAACCTGGAAGAAATGGACAAATTCTTAGAAATGCACAACCTGCCAAGACTGAATCAGGAAGAAACAGAAAATATGAACAGACCAGTCACAAGCACTGAAATTGAAACTGTGATTAAAAATCTTCCAACAAACAAAAGCCCAGGACCAGATGGCTTCACAGGCGAATTCTGTCAACCATTTAGAGAAGAGTTAACACCTATTCTTCTCAAACTCTTCCAAAATATAGCAGAGGGAGTAGCACTCCCAAACTCATTGTACGAGGCCAGCATCACTCTGATACCAAAACCAGACAAGGATGTCACAAAGAAAGAAAACTACAGGCCAATATCACTGACGAACATAGATGCAAAAATCCTCAACAAAATACTAGCAAACAGAATCCAACAGCACATTAAAAGGATCATACACCATGATCAAGTGGGGTTTATTCCAGGAATGCAAGGATTCTTCAATATATGCAAATCAATCAACGTGATACACCATATTAACAAATTGAAGGAGAAAAACCATATGATCATCTCAATAGATGCAGAGAAAGCTTTCGACAAAATTCAACACCCATCTATGATAAAAATCCTCCAGAAAGTAGGCATAGAGGGAACTTTCCTCAATATAATAAAGGCATATATGACAAACCCACAGCCAACATTGTCGTCAATGGTGAAAAACTGAAAGCACTGCCACTAAGATCAGGAACAAGACAAGGTTGCCCACTCTCACCACTCTTATTCAACATAGTTTTGGAAGCTTTAGCCACAGCAATCAGAAAAGAAAAGGAGATAAAAGGAATCCAAATCGGAAAAGAAGACGTAAAGCTGTCACTGTTTGCAGATGACATGATACTATACATAGAGAATCCTAAAGATGCTACCAGAAAAGTACTAGAGCTAATCAATGAAGTTGGTAAAGTAGCAGGATACAAAATTAATGCACAGAAATCTCTGGCATTCCTATACACTAATGATGAGAAATCTGAAAGTGAAATCAAGAAAACACTCCCATTTACCATTGCAACAAAAAGAATAAAATATCTAGGAATAAACCTACCTAAGGAGACAAAAGACCTGTATGCAGAAAATTATAAGACACTGATGAACGAAATTAAAGATGATACAAATATATGGAGAGATGTGCCATGTTCTTGGATTGGAATAATCAACATTGTGAAAATGACTCTACTATCCAAAGCAATCTACAGATTCAATGCAATGCCTATCAAACTACCACTGGCATTTTTCACAGAACTAGAACAAAAAATTTCACAATTTGTATGGAAACACAAAAGACCCCGAATAGCCAAAACAATCTTGAGAACGAAAAATGGAGCTGGAGGAATCAGGCTCCCTGACTTCAGACTATACCACAAAGCTACAGTAATCAAGACAGTATGGTACTGGCACAGAAACAGAAATACAGATTAATGGAACAGGATAGAAAGCCCAGAGATAAACCTATGCACATATGGTCACCTTATCTTTGATAAAGGGGGCAGGAATTTTCAATGGAGAAAGGACAGCCTCTTCAATAAGTGGTGCTGGGAAAACAAGACAGATACATGTGAAAGTATGAGATTAGATCACTCCTTAATACCATACACAAAAATAAGCTCAAAATGGATTAAAGACCTAAATGTAAGGCCAGAAACTATCAAACTCTTAGAGGAAAACGTAGGCAGAGCACTCTGTGACATAAATCACAGCAAGAGCCTTTTTGACCCACCTCCTAGAGAAATGGAAATAAAAACAAAAATAAACGAATGGGACCTAATGAAGCTGCAAAGGTTTTGCACAGCAAAGGGAACCATAAACAAGACCAAAAGACAACCCTCAGAATGGGAGAAAATATTTGCAAATGAAGCAACTGACAAAGGATTAATCTCCAAAATACACAAGCAGCTCATGCAGCTCAATATCAAAAAAACACAGCCCAATCCAAAAATGGGCAGAAGACCTAAATAGACATTTCTCCAAAGAAGATATACAGATTGCCAACAAACACATGAAAGAATGCTCGACATCATTAATCATTAGAGAAATGCAAATCAAAACTACAATGAGATATCATCTCACACCATTCAGAATGGCCATCATCACAAAATCTAGAAACAATAAATGCTGGAGAGGGTGTGGAGAAAAGGGAACACTCTTGCATTGCTGGTAGGAATGTGAATTGGTACAGCCATTATGGAGAAACAGTATGGAGGTTCCTTAAAAAATTACAAATAGAACTACCATATGACCCTGCAATCCCACTACTGGGCATATACCCTGAGAAAACCATAATTCAAAAAGAGTCATGTACCAAAATGTTCATTGCAGCTCTGTTTACAATAGCCAGGAGGTGGAAACAACCTAAGTGTCCATCATCAGATGAATGGATAAAGAAGATGTGGCACATATATACAATGGAATATTACTCAGCCATCAAAAGAAAAGAAATTGAGTTATTTGTAGTGAGGTGGATGGACCTAGAGTCTGTCATACAAAGTGAAGTAAGTCAGAAAGAGAAAGACCAATGCCGTATGCTAACACATATATATGGAATAAGAAAAAAAAATGTCATGAAGAACCTAGGGGTAAGACGGGAATAAAGACACAGACCTACTAGAGAATGGACTTGAGGATATAGGGAGGGGGAAGGGTTAGCTGTGACAAAGTGAGAGAGTGGCATGGACATATATACACTACCAAACGTAAAATAGATAGCTAGTGGGAAGCAGCCGCATAGCACAGGGAGATCAGCTCGCTGCTTTGTGACCACCTGTGTGGGTGAGATAGGGAGGGTGGGAGGGAGGGAGATGCAAGAGGGAAGAGATGTGGGAACATATGTATATGTATAACTGATTCACTTTGTTATAAAGCAGAAACTAACACACCATTGTAAAGCAATTATACTCCAATAAGGATGTAAAAAAAGATATATATATGTATATGCCACCGGAAAAAAAAAAAAAAAAAAGAAAAAGTGGGCATTGCGGGCTCCCTGGTGGCGCAGTGGTTGATAGTCCGCCTGCCGATGCAGGGGACACGGGTTCATGCCCCGGTCCGGGAAGCTCCCACATGCTGCGGAGCGGCTAGGCCCGTGAGCCATGGAGGCTGAGCCTGTGCGTCCGGAGCCTGTGCTCCGCAACGGGAGAGGCCACAACAGTGAGAGGCCCGCGTAGCGCAAAGAATTAAAAAAAAAAAAAAAAAAAAAAAAGAAGTGGGCAGTGCAAGGTCTCCTCATTTGAATAGAGCTGAGATTAAGAGCCACCACTGATTCTTTACAATTCCAATAGATTAGAGCTGGGAGGTCTGAACCACAGTAATCAGATTGAAAGTAGATGCTATTGCTGGTTCACTCCTGTGAGCTGGGAAGCTTGTCAAAATGCAGATTCTGAACCAGTTGTAACTGGGATGGGATCTGAGACTCCTTATTTCTAACAAGCGCCCCAGGGGATGGCAATGCTACAGATGCATAGACCTCACTTGGAGTAGCAAGACCTTGAAGTAGATGAACACAGCTCCCCATCCAGTTACATGCCTTCATTGTAACTGTACTTTTTAACATATCACAGAATGTCATTATGTATTTGTAGGACTCTTTGAATAATATCTGTCCCCCCAAAAAAATGTAAAGTATTGAGATCATACCACTCAAAGTCTAGTTAGGGAAAGAGAGACCACATCAGATGGTTTAACAGAAGGAATTTAATTTTAGGAAACTAGTTACAGAGGTGTTGAAGAAATTGAGAGTGAAACAACCCAGAGTTAAGCAAGAGCAAGAAGCCACTACCATCCTAGGGCTGGAAGGACAAAGAAAGCTGGGACTGTTACATGATTCCAAGATGTGGGCTGCCTAGGGGGAGCAGGACCCATGACAGAAGCAGCCTGGCCGGAGGTAGGACACAGAGGAGATGTAGCCACTTCCCAAAGCAGGAGATGGGGACATAGTGAGAAATACCATTGCTTTTCTTCGTCTTCCTGCTCTACTACCTTCTTCTAATGTCTCCCATTGGCTGAATCTAGCAAGAAGCCACTTGGCAAGGGAACCTGGAAAATATAGTTTATAGAGGAAGATCAGGAAATCAATCTGCTTGCAAAAGCTGAATAGTGGAGGCATATCTACTTTACTTATAATATAGTGCCTAGCATACAGTAGACATTTAGTAAATATTTATTGAAAGACTGAACAACCAAAGGAGAAGAAAAAGTCAGATACCCTTCTTACACACACATATACACCACATAGGCACATACCTTGCATTCATTAAAAGTATGATACTAGTCATGTGTAGACACTGGCCTGTTGAAATGCTTGGTTTCTACAACATCCAAAGTTACCGTCATGCTAAACTCTAGCCAATGGGGGTGAACAGTTATCCCAGAGCAGTAAATGTGGTAAGCAGCTTCACAGTTGACCAAATTCCTTTTCTAGTAGACTGTGGTCCAGCCTTGAGCGAGTAGGGGTAGGTGAACATCAAACACTCTCAGAATAATTTGGTTGCCACCCACATTAGGGAAGATAGCAATAATGGTGGCACAACAGCATCATCTACAGCCAGTGCAAGCCTTATAATGGAACAAGCAATCCACCATTAAGCCGAACCTTAGCTTCCCCTAAAGATTGATCTCTTATAAACACAACATTCTGCTAATCATTCTCTTATAGGACAAGCTGAACCAGTTTTGCTTACTAACTGGTGTCAGTACAGACTGCAGAAATCCCTAATAATAACTGCCACCATTTACTGAGAAGTTATTATGTGCCAGATACTGTGTCATAAACTTTTCATTCTGTATCTCATTTTGTCCTCACCTCAAGTCAGTGAGGTTGGTACTATTCTCATTTCCATCTTACAAGGGAAGAAACTGAGCTTAGAGACTAAGTTTTTCTGCTCAAGATCATGAAGCAGGTAAGTAACAGAATTGGATTCAAACCCAAGCAATGTGACTCCAAAGCCACTTTTCCTTTTTCTTTTCTTTTTTTTTTTTGATTTGAAAAATAAGGGATTTTTTTAAACATCATTATTGGAGTATAATTGCTTTACAGTGGTGTGTTAGTTGCTGCTGTATAACAAAGTGAATCAGCTATACATATACCCCCCCAGCTATACATATACCCCTCATATCTCCTCCCTCTTGCGTCTCCCTCCCACCCTCCCTATCCCACCCCTCTAGGTGGACACAAAGCACCAAGCTGACCTCCCTCTGCTATGCGGCTGCTTCCCACTAGCTATCTATTTTACATTTGGTACTGTATATATGTCCATGCCACTCTCTCACTTCGTCTCAGCTTACCCTTCCCCCTCCCTGTGTCCTCAAGTCCATTCACTATGTCTGCATCTTTATTCGTGTCCTGCCTCTAGGTTCTTCAGAACCTTTTCTTTTTTATATATTCCATATATACGTGTTAGCATACGGTATTTATTTTTCTCTTTCTGACTGACTTCACTCTGTATGACAGTCTCTAGGTCCATCCACCTCACTACAAATAATTCAGTTATGTTTCTTTTTATGGCTGAGTAATATTCCATTGTACATATGTGTCAAATCTTCTTTATCCATTCATCTGTCGATGGACACTTAGGTTGCTTCCATGTCCTGGCTATTGTGAATAGAGCTGCAGTGAACATTGTGGTACATGACTCGTTTTGAATTATGGTTTTCTCAGGGTATATGCCCAGTAGTGGGATTGCTGGGTCATATGGTAGTTCTATTTTTAGTTTTTTGAGGAACATCCATACTGTTCTCCATAGTGTCCAAAGCCACTTTTCATCTCTGATTCACCAAGGAAGAATCATAAGTGCAGGGATTCCGTTACATAGGCTTGGTACATGATTTCATTCTTCAGGCCACAGCAGTGTTTTGACACTACAGAGTGGACAGATATTCCTCACATCTGCGTGTGTGTGCCTTTCTCAGCATGTGTATATCACCCTGGCTTATTGACTTAAGAAGGGACTTTAGAAGTCCAGTAACTCTTGATGATCTAGGAGAGTTTTCCAGGAGATCTGAAGCAGAGACTAACATCAGTTCTTAGATTTCTAGTGGCACTCTGAAGTATAGCTACACACAATAGAGTGGAGCTGAGTCTTTCGAGCAGCCTCGCTCATTCCATTGTTGATGGAAAGTGACTATGACACAGTGCCATCAACTCTGACCCACCTGACCAAAGTCCATGAAGCTCAACTATTTTCCCTGGCAGTCTACTTAGCATCTGTCAGAGCCAAGCCTTACCGGGAAGGACAGGCATTCTAGAAAAACTGTCAAATGAGATTTAGATTTCAGAATTTGTACTGGACATTTCTCCTATGTCAGCTACCTTTAAGGAGTATGTGTGCCACCCTGTAAGGTATCCTAAATCCCACCAGAGCCCTGGGGGACCAGGAAACCCACCAAGCAATCACACTAAGCCTCCTCACCTTTCCTCTTTCAGGGGCTGCTGATGGGTCCTTTCAATAGAGCAAAGGGGGGAAAAATAGGCAGTATCTTTCTCCTTGCTGGAAAGTTTTAGAAAGGTTATCAACATTGGCTTGAGAAAGTTCCCATTTTTCATGGCTATAACTGTGGCATTAAAATCTTTGACAGCCCAAGAAAATCTAAATCTATTAATTACTAGTTGTTTATTGAGCACTGGGGAAAGGGTAGAAAAGACATGGTCCTGCCCTCAGGGAGCATACAGTTTGTTGGGTCATGTATCAGTTATACATTCCCACAATAATGCTGAGTAACAAATAATTACATGCAAAATAAGCATTCAGTGCTCACATATCTGGGATTGTTAGGTGGATTTGCTGAGCTTGGCTGGGTTCTCTCACATGTCTAGTGGTCGGCTGGCTATAGGCTAAGGTCAAGTATGGTTTTTGCTAGGTTGACCAGCGTGACTCAGCTCTCCTCACATGTCTTTCATTCTCCTTCTGGGAGCAGCAGGCTGGCCTGGGCATGTCCCTCCCATAACAATAGCAGAGTGCAAAAGCATAGGCAAAATGCACAAATACAATAGAATCTACTAACTTCTTATTAGCCACAGAAAGTCACCTGCCCAAATCCAGATTCATAGTAGAGAACAGACTACCTATTTAGTGAGAGGTACAACAGCATCACATGGCAAGGGGCAAGGACACAGAAAAGTCTGAATTGGGTTCATAAATAGAACGAGTGTATAGCAGAGAGCTAAGACAGAAAAGAGTATTTATGACCAAGCTTCTTAGCATAGCTTTCACAATCTGGCCAGCTGTGACTTATAGCTCGAACTTCCTATCTCCTTTCCCACCCATACCACTTTCTTCATCTCACTAAGGGACCTAGGTATTCTTGCACTGCCTGGCCTTGGCCCATTTCTCTCTGCCTGGAAGATTATTCTTTCCCGTCGCACCTGACATTCTCCCAATAAACTCCTACTCATTCCTCAGGCAACTCAGGCTAAAATTCCTCTGGTAATCTTTTCTGAACTCTTGCACTTGAGTTAGGGGCCCATCTGTGTACCCTTCAGCACCCTGTTCTCAACCCACCATGGCACTTATGACCTGTATTATCATTTATTGCTCACGTGTCTACTTCTTCCATTAGACTGTATCTTCTAAGAGGTGGGGGTGGGGGGGCTATAGGTGAGTCCAGCACAGCCTTTTGTTCAGAGTAATAAAATCAATAAGTGTGAGATGAGTGAAGCTGCTCAGAGCCTTGGCACCAATGGGGATGGGGAGAAAAAGGGCAGCAAACAATGCATTCAGGGAGGGAAGGGGTAGTTTCTTCCTAAAACAGTTAAATGGGAATGCAGTTTAGAGATGGCCTTGAAAGCTAAAAAGAACATACAGATTACATGGATGGGATTAAAGTACCACTAAAAGTTTTTGAGAAAAAGTGGGTGGGGAAGATTTGTGTTCAGCAGATACTCAAGAGCAGCACTGTCCAACAGAAATAAAATCTAAGTCATAAATGTGGACCCATTTAGGTAATTTTACATTTTCTGAAAGCCACATTTTAAAAAGTAAAAATAAACAGGTGAAATTCATCTTAATAACAATTTATTTATCCTAACTTGTCAAAAATACTGTCATTTCAGTGTGTAATCAATATAAAAATAGTATTGAGATATATTATTTTTTTATACTACATCTTTGAAATCTACCATGGATTTTACGCTTAACGCACATCTCAATTTGAACTAGCTACATTTCAAGGGCTCAATAGCCATAGTGGCTAGTGACTACAGTGTTGAACAGTTCAGCTCTCGGGGCAAAGAAATCATCTGGGAATAACCCAGGATGATGATAGTCATGAAGTGATGACAGAATTGAGAATGGAGAGATAAGCAAGGGCATGACATTCCACTGGCAGAATTAGCACGTCAGTTTATCTAAGAGAGAGCCTTCAAAATGGTAATGTATATTTACACATTTGGCCTTCAATCTGCATTGGAAAGAACTGGTTCACATACAAGCTGTGAGTTTGTTTATATTTCTATTGTCAAAAATAACTATTTGTTGGAGAAATCTACTACCTTTCTCCAAGCCATGAAGATAGTAAAAATACTTTCTGAGGCTGATTTCCCTAGTGTGGAATGCAAGATTTGTGAAATTCAAGCACACTTGGTGGAATTTAAACACATTTTTATGTACCATGGGTCACAATCAATTCAATTCAACAATCAGTGAATGAGTTCCTACTAATTGGGAGCTTGAGCTACTCAGCAATTATCCTTGGGAGACGAGTAAACAAGAGAACAATTTATTAACTTGCTACTTATTCTCCCAGTTGTATAATTAGCTAACTGTTGCAGACTTATATTGTTGTGTGTCTATATGATATAAATGTGTATAGATATATTTTATTATACTTTATTTTAAGCCATACATAGAGGTTATCTATTCTGTGTCCTTCCAGCTCTCATATCTCTATTTTACAAATGAAAATATTGTAAAAGAATAAAGGACTTGCCTAAAGGTAGTCAGTGGATGTTTGATGACAGAACCCTTCCTCCTCCTAGGCAAGTGCTTCTCCTGGGGTTCCTTCGATTTTTACGTAATGCACTGAGGTTTACAGGCTTTGTTAATTCCATCCATTTTACATGTAAAAAATTAAATATTCACATACATCAGGTTATATGTAAAGATATTTCTATGGCCCTTGGGTGTACATGTATAATAAATGAATAAAATATATTAATTTATTAAATAATGTCCTATCTATGGGGATATTTTAAGTTTATATATTTCTATTAAAATGGATTTCAAGAAAAGACCTTAAGGCTTTAAACAACACTAAATTTGATTTGTCCCCAAACTGCATCTTCATATTAGCAGATAACTCTCATACTCTTATGAGGACCTTTAACATATCTTTTTAAATGATCTGGATTGACTGTCTAGACTGTTTCAAGTTCCCTGGATAATTTTACAACTCCCTCTTTGCTGTGACAGTGTACATGTGACCTTGAGTTAAATTAGAGAGATTTCTTTTCTTCTAAATGCTTCTAGGTACTACATATATCACTTAATATTGGAGATTTTTGCTTTTAAAGTATGGGGAAAAAATTTCCTGTTGAGCAATATTAAATACCACTTATCTGAGATTATCAGGTTACATGACTGCACATTTTCCAGCCCTTTCTTTCTGAAAGTGAATCCATTATTATTGAAATGTAAAGAAATTAATGCATTTTTAATCAGATCAACATACATTTGCTATAACAAGCACACGATCCATTTTGAATTGAGCACTGTTTTTCTGAAACTAATAAAATCACTGTAGGTCAAAAAACAAATGTATTGGAACTTAACTAAATAGGTATATCTATATTGCTAATAACAATGTGATTTCATCAGGAGCATCTGGTAAGTCTCAAAGCTTTGAACATTCCCTTGTTCTTTTTTTTCACATGACAATGTGAGCAATTAAGAATTCATAAATTAAAGGACATTTGCTTTCCACCAGCATCATGAGAATGAAAGAACTTCAAAGTTGAGACCCTTAGATCCAATAGGGAGTCTCCAATTTTGACACTGAGAAACTTGTTTTTTTACAGGATATCAGCCTCTGAAAAGTAGGGATGTACCCAGAAGCATCCCATAACTTTCACTAATTATATACAAAGCTACAGAATGTCAGATGTTTAGAAGTATTCTAATCCAAGTCTTTCAATTACAAATTCAATGTGGAACATAAACAAAACTAAACTCTTCCCCAAGTTTATTCACACGTCCAGCTAGCATCTCTTGAGGTAAACTTCTACAAATTTGCCAACCTAATCATCCTCTTAGAACTCTACTGTATTTCCTTTATATAACTAAACAAATGTTTGTTAGGGTGCAATTAAGTGCAGTGAGTTAGCCCTTGAAGGTTTAAGGCATTGCCCTTGGCTTTAGCTTTCAGAGATCTGGTGAGCATGTCTGTACTCACCCTGCTCAGACCCTTCGTGACTTTATAGACTTCAATCACATCCCTGCCAGCCTTCATTTTTCATATTATTCCTTCCAAACTAAAGACATCTGAGGATTCGAAACATTTGGAAGCATTCCCTTTCATTTCTAGCCAAGACAAAAATAGAGGGTTCCATTGTGCTCTCAAGGAAAAAACTTTATGTTTTTGGAACTTGGGGCTGCCTCCAAAAATGAGATCTTACAGAGTGTATCTCTATAGAAGGCATACAAATAAGAGACACATAGACCTACAAAATACCCAAAACCAAAAATCCTATATCCACTCTCACCTCTGGCGACAACCTTTCCAGACTGGGGATGCTGACCCATTTCCTTCTTTTGTATGTATTGAGGGAAACGTTCCCAGAGGAGGAAAGTATAGTGTCCCAAAAGATTTCTTCTACAAAATACTTTTTATCTTTCTCTTCCACATAGATGTTCCTGATTTCTTTGATTGAACAAATTCTATGGATTTTTTTCATGTAAGATGATTTCTCCTAGCATGAGTCGTAAAATGCAGATGTCTCTGAATTAATTTATCAGTTATCTAGATTTCATTGTGAATTGCTTTAATCAGATTGCTTTCCTTACTGGTACTCAGATAAGATGAAGACTAAAAGAACTGTGTTTCTATAAAGCAGAAACTAACACACCATTGTAAAGCAATTATACTCTAATAAAGATGTTTAAAAAATTTTTTTTTAAATAAAGGAACTGTGTGTTTTTGACTAGAAACTTAGAAGCACAGGGCACTAAAAAGAAGGTCAGGTCTGAACTGGCACATCAATAAGAAGCAATGGACCACCAGAGGGTAATGTAATGTCCGTGATCCTTGGGTAGGAGAAGAGAAGAAAGAGGGAACACAGGCAAGAGAGACAAAAGAATGTAGGAAAGAGATCGATGCACCCAGACAACTATAGGTATTTTCAAAAGAACATTTATTGAAATTTTACATTCATTATCTCATTTAATTCTCACAACTGTCTTGCAAATTACAGATTATTATGCCAATTTACAGATATGAAAACTGAGGCTCAGAGAGTCTAATGAAATTTCAAAGGCCACATGGCTAATCTACCAATTATTGAATATTATGTACTTTATTTAAATTTCCTCATAGAATCCTCACAAAAATTCTATAAAGTATATGTTACTATCTGCATTTTAAAGTGGAGGAAACAGAGGAACTTCCCAGGTGGTGCAGTGGTTAAGAATCCACCTGCCAATGCAGGGGGCACAGGTTCGAGCCCTAGTCCGGGAAGATCTCACACGCCGTAGAGCAACTAAGCCCATGCTCCACATCTACTGAGCCTGCACTCAAGAGCCCACGTGCCACAACTACTGAGCCCTCATGCCACAACTACTGAAGCCCACGTCCCTAGAGCCCGTGCTCCGCAACAAGAGAAGCCACCGCAATGAGAAGCTGGCGCACTGTAATGAAGAGCAGCCCCAGCTCAACACAACTAGAGAAAGCCTGCGCACAGCAACGAAGACCCAACTCAGCCAATAAATAAATAAATTCATAAAATAACATAAAGTTGAGGAAACAGAGCCTTAGAAAACTTAAGGTGTTTTCCAGGCATCCAGAGCTAGTCAGTGACAGAGCTGGGATTAGAACCCAGCTTTTTCTGACTTAACAGCCAAGGCCAAGCCACTAAGAAGCACTATCCTTCTACCTCAAGGTCAGAGCTTTTCTCCTACTCCACAGCAGCCCAGTGGCTCGATCGCAAGGATCCTAGTTTGCTGCATGAGGCCTTGAGTCAGTGATTTTTCTAGGAGGCTTTTTTGTAACCCCATCTCCCTTTCTTTGCCAATTAAGATAACCTAATAAACTATCACATTATCCTCAGTTATTCATGTTTGCTCACAAAAGCCTTTGCCAGGAAATCAGATGTCCTGCGTATTGGTTCCAGATCTCCCAACGATTGGTTGTATGTCTTTGCATCAACCACAGGACCACTAGGGACAAAGTCACATCAATGAAATGAGAGGATTGGAACTCTCCTAGCATCACAATTCCATAATCCTTTTGCAGTCTTCTGTCATTGGTGCAATGCAAATCACTTCCTAAGTATTAAAACTTAGTGGGGACTTCCTTGGTGGTCCAGTGGTAAGTTCGATCCCTGGTCAGGAAACTAAGATCCCACATGCCTCAGGGCAACTAAGCCCGCACACCACAACAACTGAACTCACGTACCTCAATGAGAGAGCCCACGTGCCACAACTAAAGACCCAACGCAGGCAAAAAAAAAAACAAAACACCTTAGTGTATATTTAACAGCTACTGGAGGAGGTAGAAAATAGGAGTAGAGGATTTCTCATTAAAGCTCCATTGTTTCTCCCACCACACACAACGGAATGTTGGAGATAACATGCCAGTTGTTTCTAGGTATGGATACTGCACAATACTAGCTTTGAGGCTTGGTTTGTGTTCGTTTAATTCCTTTCGCAAGCTGGATTCCACACTGTCACCAAGAGTAAAGCGTTTTTTCATTCAACATTTGTTGAGTACAGAATATATGCCAGGAACTCAAGAAATAAACATGAATGTTGACATATGAATCGTGCCCTGTGGGAACTCACAGTGCAGAGGACAGGCCAGATAATTATCATAGCTAGCTAAATTTAATGAGCATCAAATGAATGCCAGGCAGTGTTCTGAGCACTTCATCTCATTTAATCCTCATGTCAGCTCTGTGAGGTAGGTACTAGAGATATCCTTACCTGACAGATGAAGAAACCAAGTCTAAGACAGTTATTTAAGTTGTCTAAAGTCACACAGATGGTAAATGCTGAAGTTCGGGTTGGACTTCATGCTTTAGGTTTTAGCTTATACACTTGCCCTCCCTGCTGTGGTGCTACTTTCTTATAGTAGTTTTAGTAAGAGTTATGATAAAGGCATCCATGGGAAGCCGTGGGAACAGAGATAAGAAACTCATGACCTAGCTAGGGCTTCAGAAATTTTTGGGAAAATGGTTCTTGAGTTTGAGCCCATTGATTTTTTTTTTCCTTTGGGGAGGATTTTCCCCAATATTGATTATCAGATAAATTTGAATTAAATACTATTTTTACAACATTAATGTTAGGATTGAGAAAATTTCATTTCACTTAAGGAAAAGGGATTTGGGGAAACATGTCCACATTGAAAATTATTTAATCGGGTTGTTTGTTTTAAATCAATACAAACTTTAAAACTATTAGGACAAGTTATCATGAAGATAAATTCTGAATAAGTGCAGAGCTATAGAGCAAAGAATAAACTTAATGACTTCACATGCAGTGTTTAACAAATGAGCAAAAGGTGTTTCTTTTTAGAGCTCTCTTATTTGTACTTCAATTTAAAAAAGAAATTTATTTTAATTTGATTTTGCTTCATTAAAAAAAAAAAAAGGACACGCAGTCGATAAGAATCTACCTGCCAATGCAGGGGACACGGGCTTGAGCCCTGGTCCCGGAAGATCCCACATGTTGCGGAGCAACTAAGCCCACATGCCACAACTGCTGAAGCCTGCACATCTAGAACCCATGCTCTGCAACAAGAGAAGCCACCGCAATGAGAAGCCCGCGCACCGCAATGAAGAGTAGCCCTCGCTCGCCGCAACTAGAGAAAGCCCATGCACAGTAACGAAGACCCAATGCAGCCAAAAATAAATAAATTAATTAAAAAAAAAGAAACAAACAAGAGAGGTGGTAGATGTTTTTTGAAAACACCAACCTGAGACTCTGTCTCAGTTTACTTTTGACATCCTGGGCCAGCCTTATCTGACCTTTCTGTTATTTTCCTTAAGTACAGATCCCAATTCCAATTCCATCTTCTACTGTTGTTAGGTTATGTTGTTTAATTCAAAAATCAAAGATGAAGTTCAGACTGGAGAGCAAAAATGGATTTGTCCTCAGGTTACATTTGTGAGGGCTGAAAGGGCAAAGTAGTGAGAGCCAGAACTTCCTTGCCCATTATCATCCCCTCACTACCACCCCAGGTTACTACAAAGAACAGCCATTCATGTAACCTATGGGAGATGGTGCAGTTCTTGAGAGCATTCTCACCATAAGAAAGCTGGCAAGGAAGCCAAAATAAACAACACAACTTTTAGGCTCATGCTCATGTGTGCTTATGACAAAGGGTACTGATAAACTCATCTTCTCTACCACCGCCTCCCACCCCACCCCCCACCATACCTTAAGGCAGAGTGGTGAGCCTTGCCTGACTTGGAAAACATATCCTAAGTCATTAGGCACCATCTGTAGACTGAAGCCTACACAATGGCTAGCTGGAGACTTAGTGGTACCAGGTACCAGTGGGTAGGAGCTTTTAGACTTATTCTCCTTACCTTCCTTCTCCCGCTTAAGCTGTGGCCCATCTATACCTCCACAAATCTCCAAGGGCAGATCTTACTTACCTACCTTTTATCTACTAACAATAGTTGTTTATTTTTGAAGATGACTCGCTGAAGATATGTGACTAGGAAATTTCTGTGCTTTGAAACATCTCTAATTGCTTCCTCATTTTTGTCCAGTTTTTTTGCGTGTTCCAAAATGCCTTTGAGATCTTTTACCAAACAAATCTTTTTATATTAGCTTTCTAATCATTTCACTGTTTTTTTTTAAATTTATTTCATTCTAGTCCAGCCAAAAAGCAGAGGACTGAATAAAGCCATCCCATGATGTCACTTTCAATTCCAAGACTTCATGATCGCATAAGAATTTTTACTAGAAGTATTGGGGCCAACAAAGAAAGTCAACTATAAATGAAACAGGATTGGCTATGGTTTAACACAAAGAAGGAATTCCTAAAGATCTGAGTAAGTTAAACCTAGAACTTTGTATAATCCTTTTCATGGTAGACTTTGAGAGTAAATTCATCCAGAAGACTGGACTTGATTATTACCCACCACAGAATGTTTAAACTCTAAAGAGCCTCAGAGTCTGTTCTGATCCAAACTTCTCACTTTATAGAAAGGAAACTGAGAGTAGAAAGGTTCCAGCTTATCCAAGGTCAGTCAGCTAGGAGGGTCAATGGTAGGTTAAAATGAACCTCTTGGCTGTTCCTGTACTTATTCGACGTCACAAGGTGAATTTCTATCTATGTGGACTATTTCTGCAATGTGCACCTTTAACAACTGTTCCATGGTTTTTTCTTTTTAATGACTAAAATTTATTTTTAAACTCAAAGATGAGCAAGACAGAAAATGTACCACTCAGTATTACAACTCGAATTTTACTAAAATTTTACCAAGGATATCCTTTAGCACCCTGTGTGGGTGATGGCTACAACTATATTTTAGATAGATCAATCAATCATTTGATATAGAGATGATATACATACACATATGGTGGCTAGGGCAATTCTTAGAGACATTTCTAGCAGAGTTATTGGATATTCTAGAAACAGGGTCTCCTGTCATGCTGCTCATATGTTGTATCTAATATTCATATATTCATTTATTTAATCAATATTTGTTGAGTGCCAACCATGTGCCAGGTATTATGCCTTTCCTATGGCTTGCATCATTTTGTGGAAATTGGGTCCTAGGGTCAGCACTTGAGACAAAAATCATTTTCCAAGAATCAAAATTACCCTTGGGAAAAAATCCATTATGAAGGTATAACCCCATTTCCCCCAGTTTTTTCTCTGATTGAGCACCAGATGAAGTTGTTAGCTTGTTTTTAGTGGCCCTGCTGTATGAAAATTGTCTCATTAAACATTTCAATCACCCTTGGTGCAGAGAAATACTCAGTGTGAGAAGAACATAAAAACTGAGACCAACCCAGGGAACAACTTGGGTTCACATCTCCTGTCTCTACTCATTTACTAGGTGGAATGGCAAGCCACCCCATTTAAATTATTTCTCTCTCTCTCTCTTTTTCCCCAAGTAGATAGAGTTGAATTCAAGTCATTTAAATCCAAGTATGTTTGGACCTCTTGCCATTGGTCATAATCTGTCCTCATTCTGCATTATCCTGCTTAATCTGCATGGTATTTTATTATATTGGCTCATCTGTACTCACTGTAGGGAAAAAATGTAAGAGACTTTTTGTCAAGAGGGGAGCCTCAGTTTCAAACTCCCTGTTGCTAGTATCTTCAGTCTGCTATTCAGTTGTGTGCTAGTATTTTACTATTGGACCTTGACCCCCAGGCCTCACTCTGGCAACTCAAGCAGCTGCTGACCCCTAGAATGAGTAGGGTTCTCTGGCTTGAAGATTGCTGACCTATTTTCGCAGTGCTCTGTAAGTTGTCGAGCCAATGGTGGATCCCAACTTGCTTTAACTTTCAAGATATTTGCTGTCTATCATACTCCATTTGCCACATGAACCCAAAATACTGGAACAACTCCAAATAACGTATTTGGATCAGTAATAAAGTTTGGTTACACTTCTACAGTTTATCCTATCAAATTGCCTAAGCTCTGAGGAGGGAGAGAGAAATTGTTTCCAGAAACGGTTCAATTCACAGGTAATTTATCAATCCTGTGGAGCAAAGGATACAATGTAGCACTGAATTATGGAGATTCTTGTCCATTAAAAATAGGATTGGCAGCAACAGCTTATTTCACAGGATCCTCTAACTGGAGGTCATTAAATCCAGTGACATCTTGATTGGCTCTGAATTAGAACCCAAAAGATGAAAGACTCCACTTTTCCCATCTCTAATCTTATAAGCCACTCAACCTAAATCCTGGGTTTTATTGTCAAGCATCATACTACACGGAGAAGCGCAAAAATACTCCTAACTAAATCAAGCTCACCCAACCTATAGTATAACAGCATCAGGATTCGTAACTTCCAGGCGAGTGACCATAAACCATGAAAAGCTAACATTTCTCTACCTTTAGAAAATCTGAAAACATCATGCCACCAAGAGAAATAGTCATGGGACAGCTTGCAAGCACTGAAATTTGGGACTCAGTTGTATTTTATTTTGCTTTTATTCCCCAGTCTCATCGTTTCCTGCCCCCATCCTTTTCAATAAACATATCTTAATGAAAGATGTTAAGAAAAAAAAGTTACTGGAAACATGTAAAGAAATATGCTTTAATACATAAGTGGTAATTAAAATGTGAACATGCCCTGAGGGCAGAAAATGGATACCTCTGTTAGGAATTTCAAAGCTAATAGACACAGCAATATAAATACACCATTAAATTGCATTGTAACCAACAAACAACATATGAATTACTGAGCCATACTTAAACTTTAGGACCTGACTGCAGAATAGGCTGAAAGCAAACAAAAAAGGTCCAAATTAATTGAGCAAGTAATAGGATACGGGAGGGTAAAATGTTTAAAAATGGAATAGCTGAAGCACTGAAGTATATAGATTCTCAAGAGAAGAATCCCAAGTGGCAAGAGGAAGCAGAAGAGAAGCAACAGAGAAAAGTTCAGAGTTTATTCTGGTAAATGCATACCTGTGGTTTAGATCTCAGCACTGATACCAGTTTGATTCTGAAGATAGAATATATTTCTAAAAGCATAGATGTAGAAAGAAAATGGGATTTAGTTTTGAATACAATATATAGCACTGTCCATGAACTTTTTTAAAAGTCTATCATGAACTTCCACTTCTGGTCATGTTGGAGTATCAGGGACCAGATTTACCTGCCCACCTTAAGTAATTTTTAAAAACAGACTAAACATATGAAACAATTGTTTTCAGACATTGGACAACAGGAAGCAAGGACAGTAATCCCTGAGTGAAGGGAAACACACCAGGTGAGTTCCACCTCCAACATCCCCTTTTACTGCCTAGAGATAGTTTCTAGGCTGAAACAAAGAGAGGAAACCCAAACGGACTCTGGCTTTCTCCCTGAGTGGAGGAAATAGAGCTGATTATTTAAGAAAGGAGCCCAAGGTGGCTCAAATTCAGAGCACACAGTTCTGGAGAGGGGAGAGCTTCACTGAGATCATGCTCAGGAGATCTGCAGAGAGTTCTTTGTGTCTTCAGCTGAGTACTGACCTTTGACACATGCATATGAGGAAACTACAAGGCTAGCTAAAGACCACTGTAAAGAAGCAATGCACAGAGCTCACACATGTCTGGAAATAGTTCCATTTCCCCTCTTCCCCACCAGAGTGGAAAATCTCATAACACACAGGTTACAAGGGCATCAGGTAGAGTACTCATAAGGCTATTGACTCAGTAGTGAGGAAAAATTTTCCCTAGACTAAAGTTTACTCTAGTCCCATCCAACAAAGTTTAAAAATGAGCCTATGGGATCAAACTGTTTCCAAGTAACTTAAATGTGTCCAGAACAAAGTTCAAGGATATTTAAAAGAATAGAAAAATATTCCGCACCCAAGATAAGATTCACAACTGGCATCCAATGAAAAATCACTAAGCATGCAAAGAAGCATAATGAAAAGGAAAAATAATTAATAGAAACAGATTCAGCAGATAGGACAAGTGGACAAAGATATTAAAACAGATACTATAATTAAATTCAAGAAGGTAGAATATGGTTTCTCAACCTTGGCACTACTAACATTTGGGGACAGATAATTCTTCATTGCAGGGTCTGTCCTGAGCATTATGGGATGTTTAGCAGCATCTCTAACCACTTGATTCCATTAGCATTCCCCCACCCACCTTGTGACAAGCAAAAATATCTTCAGACATTGTCTTATGTCTCCTGAGGGGCAAGATCACCTCTGGCTGAGAACCACTAAGATAGAAGAAAGTATGAGCAAGTTAAGGAGAGATATGGGTAATATCCCAAAGACCTGGTTACAATTTCTATTGATGAAAAATACATCTGAGATGAAAAACACATTGAGTGAAATAAACAGCAGATTAGACACTGCAGAAAAAAATAATGGACCTGAATCTAAAGCAATAGAAATGCTCCAAAATGAAACACAGAGAGAGTCTACCATGGAGTATAGTTATTTATTATGGTAAATGTTCTATAAATGGAGTTAGGAATATCAACTACAGGGCTGTTGTAGCAAACCAGTCTAATGAAAGAAAATGATAGGCTGAAAATCACAGTACTGATGGTAGGAAATTAATACAGCTACTACTGCAACTAATAATGTAGCAGTATAAGGATTACCTAACGTTGAATTTTTTTGTACCAGTCACTTTGCTAAAGCACTTTATGTGCACTTTTTCATTTAATATTCACAACAATCTTTAGAGGCTAGTGTTACCATCCCCTTTTACAGGTATAGAAGCTGAATTTCAGACAGTTTAAATAAATAGTAAAGAGCACAAGATCATAAGATCACACAGTACTAATGGTAAAGGAGGAATTTGAACCCAAATTTGTACTACTATAGAGCTTGCCCTCTTAACCACTAGGCTTCCCAATACTAGTGGTTGGGAAGGAAATGCCTGGTTGAAAGGAAAACATTTGAGAGATATTTCAAAGAAGAATCAAAGTGAAACTGATGACCGACTTGGATGTGGAAGAAAGAAAATACAGCAAATGGAAAGTGTTTTATCCAAGAAATAGCTGAAGGGTCAAAAATATAAATAAAGCTGTAAACATGTACCGTCCATAGAACTTTAGAGCTGGAAGGAATATGAAAGATAATCTCTTCCAGGCACAGATGCGCACACACACACATACATAAACTTTTAAACAGCAAAAACAGTACAGATCTAGAGATTTTGCTTTGCTTCTCCACATTTGCTGAGTGTTTTAAATGACTTGCTTAGTTTCCCCAGCTAGTTAAAGGCTATGCCAAAACTGAAGCTGTAATTGTCATGTTCTTTCTACTCGGACACCCTGCTTCTCCTGAATAAATATGTAAACGTGCCTACCGCATACCTAGCACATGGCAGATTCTTAATAAATATTAGATGTTTCTATTGACAACCAATTAAGCCATTCAAAATGACTTATGCATATAGACACAGCATTACTGCATGGGGGCAGATTCACTCTGAAACTCTCTCATTCTTTTCTTCATGGAATAATCTGATTTACTATCAAATGTTGTAGCCAAGTCACAGTGACTGAGGAAAGAACATGTTTTCAGGATTATTTCCCTTCTTATAGTGTGTTCTTGAAACCCTCTCATGCTAAAGTGCCTAACACCTAAGCAGAATGGGAATAGAATAACTATCTCCACGTGACCAACATTACCCATGTTTACAATCCTTTCCACAGGAGGGATCGGCTGATGAAGGCAGACAGTCTGAATGTACAGTTACAAAAAGCACGACAGAAACCAGGTGAGCCGTTCTCCACAGGATTCTATATTATCCAGATCCCATATCGGCCCCAAATCAAAAGGCTGGCCTTAATCGCTTTATCCCCTCATTCTGCTCACACAATTGGTATGCCCAGTTAGAGATGGCTTTCTCTGCATGAGATTGCTGTCCTGAGCAACATGTGAAATCGTTTTCCTTTAAAGAGCCTCTCCATCGCCCTTGGCACCAACATTTCCTAATGTTTATGTTTTTGAGAGGAGAGTGTCGGTGATAAAGCTCTCGGTCACACGGAGGTGCCTTTTTGCCCCAGCAGTTCACAAGATATTCAGTTTTATTTAATGGCTTAACTGCTTCATAATTGCTCATATTCAGCTGCTCCTAAGCCTGAATGATCTCAGCTTTTAATATGCCTTGTCTAATTTTTAGCCACATCAATCTATACAAATAGCTCATCACTACTCCGAAATGCTAATGCTTGTCACATATTTCAGTTGCCTCTATAAGACCTTGTTCCTGTGTTCATAAATCTTGTTAACATTTCAGGACCTTTATTTTCTTGTCCAATGATTCAAAGATATATATACACATTTGTAAAAGGCCTAATCTCCTCCAAGGATGAAATTCTTTTAAAATATGGAATAAAAAAGATGTGACCTCTTTTCTCACTACATCTACATAGCACTATTTGTAATTATTCGTAGCATTTTACACCTTCTGCCCTTTTTTTATAGTTATTCTCATATTTTTCTTACCTCCTCTTCTTGTTTGTAAACACCTTGGGATAAACCAAGGAGATAAATAACAACCGGGGGGTGAAGGGTAGCTGGAGATTGGGTGGTCAGAGGCCACTCTGTGAGATGAGATATGAGCTGAGAGCTGAGAAATGGTAACAGTTAGCCACAGTGAAGACTGGTCCAGTTCCAGTACCCCACTTTCTATAGGAGAACAGCAAGCTTGTCATCATTCACTGTGTGTCATCAATCACTGTGTGACCTACTTCATCAGAATACTAATCTTTTCAGTAAGGTAACATCATCAGAAAGGGGTAGGGCATTAAGAAGAAAAAGTTTCCGGAGACACCTGAGTCAACTTGAAGTCTAAGGACTCCATTGTAAAATGCCCCATAATAGGGCACACTGGATATCAAGTAGAGATCCTTAAAGGTCCTCTAAATCACTGATAGTATATTACTATATTTATCTGATAAGTAAGTATATGCTGGTATATTAGTCTCTCCAATTACATTGAGAGCTCCTCCAAGGTAGAAACTATTTCTCTATATCCTTGTTATTTATTGTTTATTGTGTATCACCCCCACTAAATACAAGCTCCAAGAATCCAGAGACCCTGTTGTCTTGTTCATAACTGCATACCCAGTCCTAGAATAGAGCACACAGAAGGCACTCAACGTGCCTACTAACTAAATGAATGGAACCAATCTGGTATCAATGTGAACTTAAATTGTTTGCCAATAAAACTGTATGTTCCTTGGATCTAAAGGAGAACCTTTATAACTGACCTAAATAGTTAGTGTCTATTTTTAAAGCCAATAATATGTCCCTACAATAAATGACTATTACAATGGTCCTATATTCGTTAGGCTACAAGCGCTAGGTCTGATAGAACTGACCAACACATCATACCTACCCCTCTTCCAACTCTTTGTACCCCAGAAACCCAGGCCCAGGTAGAAAGCAAAAAACAATGGCCACAGGAACCCTCTCTCAGAAGCTGGTGCTCTTACAGGGCACCACTACTGGTCATAGGAAGGGCTGCTATCTGACTCACATCTCCCAGCTCTCCTCTTCCTTACACTCTATTCTAACTTGTGAAAATACAGGATTTCTCTCTCTTTACAGGAAGCTAATAACATACGGCATCATAGACTGAACATTCAGTGTTTGTTTCAATTTCTACATGTAAACATCCATTTTCCTTAAACCCAGTGTCATTACCTTCAAGGGCGTACTCATCCACAGGACTGTTGCAGTTGTATCTATCAGAATGCATCATTACCCAAGCACTGTAAAATCATTTACAGATCATGGTCTTCCCTGAGAGCTGAAACATAAAGTACGTGACATCATTTTTAACTGCGTTGACTGGACCTTCCACAAACACTCCAATAAAAGAATTGTGCTTTCTTCCTCCTCCCGTACTTATTACCCTTAATAATACCTGTTATGACTGAGGCCTTTAGCAGAAAGAATGTTAGCTTAAAATTGTATGTTGTTAGTTATAATTTGTCTGCTAGGAAAAATGTTGCCTAAGTAATAAATACATTTTATTAATGAAAACTAGGTCAGAATAAAAAAAAAAGTCCACTCTCCAACTACCTTTCTCCTCTTTCCCTAATGTGTGCTACTTTCCAAAAGCTTCAGGTGCTAGCAGAAACTATTATAGCAGCTGGGGATGGATTCTTCTTACAAGACCGTCCCTCGGAAAAATACTTGACTCAGTCAAATTGGTCTCCTGTCTTCTGGCCTCACTTTCCGCAACAATTCACCAGCATTTAACATCTCTCCTCTTTCAAGAATGTCTTATGGCATCATGATCTAATAAACTCACTCACATTAAACCTGAGGTGTTAGAGGTATAATATATAACCTCACTCAGGAGTTATCTGTGTTTCAACAGGAGGTGTGGGCAAAGAAAGGGCAGTGTTTAAAAGAGAGAAATGAATTCATAATGGTGGTCTTTTCCATCTACTTGTAAGATCCAACTATGTGCAAATCTCAGAAGCATTCATTTAGTCATTCATTCATTCAGTCAGTCACCAAATACTTTTTGAGGGCTTATTTATTATGTGCCAGTCACTGAGCGAGGTACTTAAGATGTTATGACAGACCTAGTCCCTGACCTTAAAGAATTTATAATACACAATTCTCTTGATTTTGGTTCACATAAGAACACTGAACATTTTGGCCAACATACTTCAAATATCCTGTACTTCTTTAGAGTCCCCCAAATCCTAGAAGTTTCTATACTAATTTTAGCTTAAAAGCATTACCTAGTTCTGACTTCTGTCAAGTCTTTCACTTCTCTTCAGCCTCTGTGGAGAAAAAAATAATCTCCCAGAATCTTTCCAAAGTTTTTCTCTGAAAGGCTTCAGAGTCAGTTTTAAACTTACAAACTGGGGAGACCCCTTAAATAGTTTCTATGTAAAATAATCCTCGAGATGTAGGTAGGAACTTTCTTCAAGGAGGAAAGCCATTCAGCACTTTAGGAAGCAAGACACCTCTCTTTCCAGCAGCCCATCAGAGATACGAGTAACAGACCAACTGTCCCCTGGCTTGAGAGAACTTGGACAATACCAACAGTCTAGAAAAGGCAATTGGTGTCAGGAAGCACTAGAATAGTTTTACCAGATGTTTACACCCGGCCTCCATATTGATTGTTGGTGTCCATGCCTTACCCCTGGTATACACTCGTTTTAATCATTTCCCTTAACACTCATATAGATTCTTTCTGTTTGTACTCAGATCACTAAATATTTTTCCATTTTGTTTAACCTCATCAGTTTAAACTGGATAGTATGTCTTGATCCCATCCTGTGGAAGATAGGAGAAAAAGACAATATTGCCATTGAAACCCAAGGTTTGTCATCAAGATATAATGAAATTTATTAAAGAAATTAGTGACAGGCAGGAGACCCATTCCTGTATTATCTGAAGGTTCCAGGTAAAATGTCAGTGTCTGTACAGGAGCATTATGGATGGTAACACTAGTCAAAAGTGCATTGAACCAAAGTTATGGTTGTAGTGAAGGAAAAGGATGCCACTTTGGAGCAAACACCTTTCATCAATTTGGGGACAGCTGATTTAAATTAGTAGGTTGCATAGAAACTTATTTCTGGAAACAAGTTTCAGGGCTGCTCTTGCAGGCTTTGAAGACCAGGAATTAGAGATACTTTTAAAAACTGTTCCCTCTATATATAGGGAAAAGAAGCTATATAAAGGAAGTAAAATACTCGTCTGGTTCTATATGAAGCAGACCAAAGTCTTCTCTAGTAATTTTTTTGCATGTGAAACCATGCTGTAGTTACTTTAAAATGACTAAGGTTAATAGTTGGAGCATCCAAACAATATTACAGGTATTTGGAAGGTTATAAATAAATAGTTATTAGGATATTTAGGGGATAAATTTAGACATATTGTATAAATCATAATGACGACTAACAAAATCCTGACCAAAAATCTATAAATAATAATTATCAAGACCTTAAATTTTCCTTTGGATTTAAGCCAAAAAAATCCACATCTAAATTCAACCTACAAATTTGGTGTTCAGATATCTGTTTTATTTACTTATTTTAATTTTTATTGGAGAATAGTTGATTTACAATGTTGTGTTAGTTTCAGGTGTACAGCAAAGTGAATCACTTATACATATACTTTCGATATAGGCCATTACAGAGTATTGAGTAGCATTCCCTGTGCTATACAGTAGGTTCTTATTAGTTATCTATTTTATATACAGTAGTGTTCATATGTCAATCCCAATCTCCCAATTTATCCCTTTCCCCACCTTACCCCCTGGTAACCATAAGTTTGTTTTCTACATCTGTGACTCTACTTCTGTTTTACAGATGAGTTCATTTGTACCCTTTTTTTAGATTCCACATATGAGCGGCGTCATATGATATTTGTCTTTCTCCGTCTGACTTACTTCACTCAGTACAACAACATCTGGGGGCATCCATGTTGCTGCAAATGGCATTATTTCATTCTTTTTTGTGGCTGAGTAATATTCCATTGTATATATGTACCATATCTTTTTTATCCATTCCTCTGTTGATGGACGTTTAGGTTACTTCCATGTCCTGGCTATTGTAAATAGTGCTGCAGTGAACATTGGGGTGCATATATCTTTTCGAATTATGGTTTTCTCCACATATATGCCCAGGAGTGGGATTGCTGGATGATATGGTAGCTCTATTTTTAGTTTTTTAAGGAACCTCCATACTGTTCTCCATAATGGCTGTACCAATTTACATTCCCACCAACAGTGTAGGAGGGTTCCCTTTTCTCCACACCCTCTCCAGCATTTATTGTTTGTAGACTTTTTGATGATGGCCATTCTGACAGGTGTGAGGAGATACCTCACTGTAGTTTTGATTTGCATTTCTCTAATAATTAGTGATGTTGAGCATCTTTTCATGTGCTTTTTAGCCATCTCAGATATCTGTTTTACATGAGCATCACCCATCTTCTGTCTTAAGCCTTTATGATTACTTAAAGTATGTAATGCCCTCTTGCTATTATCCTCAGCTTCTTTCTTGCAAGGAGATGGACAAGCCACATTCATTACATAAAGTTAAATTCCTCAATGCCCCATCTCTTGTGTGCGCGCGCACACACACACACACACACACACACACATATACACACACATACACACGTCTCCTTTCCAAACAACCACTCTTCCCAGCCATGCAGAAGAGACTAGGCCTTGGGAATGGTACTCTTAGATTACCTGAAAACATACATCCTCAGGAATCACAGTCTAAGTGAATATGGGGTCAATTCATTTTTTTCAAAATAGAGATATTGATTCATTGTCCTTGCTCATTAATTTTTTCCATCTCCATGATCCAGAATAGTTTACCTTGTCCCCTCCATCAGGCTAAATTCCAGCCATACTTTAAGGCTCCATTCAAGTGCCGCGTCATCCACACATTTTCCCTGACCCAACCAGACAACTTAAAACACTTTGTTCCCTCTGAGCCACATGATTCCCACAGTAAGGACCACACCATCAATAACAAAACTTGGAGCAAACCCAACCAGAGTAAACACTCCTCAACCACAGACTGTGCTGGGTTAAATAGTGCCCCCCTAAAATTTATGTCCATCCAGAACCTCAGAGTGTGACTTTACTTGAAAATAGGGTTTTTCAGATATAATTGGTTAAGATGAGATTTGGGATTAGGATGGGCCCTATCCTAAGGACTAGAGTCGTCATAAGGATAGAGGCACAGATACACAGAGGGAAGACAGCCAAGAAAAGATAGAGGCAGAGTTATGCCACCACAAGCCAAAGAATGCCAAGGATTGCCAGGAAACATCAGAAGCTAGAAGAGGCAAAAACAAATTCTTCTCTACAGCCTTTGGAGGAAGTATGGCCCTGTTGACACCTTGATTTGAGACTTCTAACCTCCAGCACTATGAGAGAATAAATTTCTGTTGTTTTAAGCCACCAGTTTTTAGTAATTTGTTTTAGTAGCTCTAGGAATTAATACATTGATCATGTCTTATACTTTTATTTCTTCAAGTTTCAGAGGTGTTTGGGTTTATGGCTGGTGATCAGTAATCAATGCTTATTGACTAACAGGAAGATACTTTACGATGATTGTGAAAGTCAGGACAGCTGATCTGTGTAGCCATAACTGAGTGGCTTTAGGTGGAGACAATGGACCATTCTCAAGATACTTGTGAAGCATAAGAGTCCTGCTAGTGATTTCCCAATGCCATGGATAGATTCAAGTTCAAGAGGAAGACAAGAGCCGCTGTTTTTATGGATTTGTTATTGGTGGAGGGAATTAATACATCAAATATATTTTCTATTCAAAAGCATTTTCTCTTATCTACATGCTACTCATTTACTGCTCTGTTAAAAGGGATCTGTGGGATTATAAGCAGAGGAAAGGTTTTGCTCCAAGCGTCTGATATGCTAATTTGATCATTAACTTCCACGACCATATGTAGTTTTCAAATTTCCTATATTTATTTGATCATGGATTACTTTGGGTTGGAGGGCATATCCAAGGAATAATATTTTGAGTTAACACATTTTGGGAAGCTGACCTAATTAATAACCCTTGCCTCTTATATTGAGATTCTTTTGGCCAAAAATAACAATGAAGATGATTTAGAATGGCTTAAACAATAAAAATTATTATCTCATATAGCAAGTTCTTCATTAGGTGTCTCCAGGGATGGTTAATTCAGCTGATCAGTGGTGTCATCAGTCCCCGTGAACTTTTTTGCAGTGAGAATATCAATTTATTCTCTTAAAACTCAAGGATTTTGAAATGTTTGTCTTTTTTTTTTTTTATGAATTGGTTCCTTCCCTTTTTTTTTTTTTAACCTCTTTATTAGAGTATAATTGCTTTACAATGGTTGTTTCTCTTTTTTGCTTTCTTCAGTATGTCTTGTGGTTCCTCTTAGGACTGCAGCAGCTCCAGCCATCACAACTATATTATGCTGATCAGAGAGGCAAATCATTCCCAGAAGCCTCCTGTCCAGTTCCCCTCACATCTCACTGGCCAAAATTGTGCCACATTTCCCTGCTTAACCCAACCACTGTCAAGGGGAACTAGGCCACCATGATTGGCTTAAATCACTCACACTCAATACATTCTCTGAAACTGGGAAGGTAGTCTCCCAGCATGAATGAGTCATACTTCTGGGACAGTATGGAGGAGGAAACTCAACAAAACCATGATTCTGTTAGTGGGGCTGTTGGTTGCCCCTCAACAGCCATCTATCCCTTCTTCCATACCAACAGAACAATCATTTTTGGGCAGAACGGTGATGTGTTCAGCCCCCATTGTCTGAATCATCATTAACAAAGCCATTCCTAGAAATCTCATTTATTTTTGCCAGATGCTAGCTTTCCCAGACTCTTGTACTGTGGGTGCCATAGGACATGGTTCTGGCCAATGAGATATGAGTAAAAGTCTTCTGCAGTCTTTTAATATATCCATATATCTATATCTACTTATAAATCTTATTTGTCTAATCTAGCAGTCTGTCTATACAGAGACAGAAAAAGACAGACACAGAGAGAGAATTAGCTTAAGCCACTTCTTCTCCCACCTACCACTACTCCCACTCCTCCTTTATGCCTTTGAATATGGCCATGTTCCCAAGAGTTGTGGCAGCTACCTTATGGCCCTGAGGTAACCAGCACAAGAGCCAAATACCAACATACTGAGAATGACTGTGCAGAAGATGGAAAGAACCTATCATCAGTGAGCTACAGAATCCATCCTGGATGTTCATACGCCTGACACTCTTCATAACACCTATTCACATCAGGCTGAACATCCACAGAGCACAGAAAGCAAGATGCCAGAACACCCAGTCCTAGAGTGAAGACACTGTTGCAGCTGAATCCCCTAACCCTGACTCCCTAATAAAAAGGGACAAAGAAGTATTGGTTTGGGGAACAGTGTGTTAAAGGCAGACAGAAAAGCACCCACAAAGGCAGGTATCCCCAGCTCTTTGGCTCATCCTACACCGTTTGGAGCTGTATCTGGGAGGTGCTCGGAGGTGCCCCTGTGCTCCCCGTGTTGTTGGGAGGGGCCACAGAGAGAACTGGGGAGAGAGTGCTTCTCTGCTGTGAAGAAAGCAGTTGGAGCCTCAGGGAGGTAATAGATCAGGAGAAGGGGCAAGTGTGTCCCTTAGTGACTCCCACAATAATCATCTTAACCTCACTTCTGTGAGGTGAAGCGAAATGGCCCAACCAGGATCATCAGCACTGGTTCTGTGTCACCCACCTACCCTGACTCCCAGGATGGTCCCGGTGGCAAACCACTCTTTGGGGTATGTCTCTTCACTCCCTCCCCATAAGGTCCCTCCACATCTACTCATTTGGGACCACAGTTTTGTAAAGTACAGGCAAAGCACTAAATTTCAAAAGTATGCTTGGAAAAGGGGAACTGAAAATGCAGTAATGAAATGAGATGAGCTGGCGGAGCAATCACAGGCTTGGTGCTTTACCAGCAGCAAAGAGAGCTTAGCAAGTGCACAGAATCAGCCCACTCACGTTCCTCAAATTATGACCATACCTTCATTCTAATCATTTATACAAAAACAGTATACATGTTATGCCTTCATCATGCACTTTTATCATGTGTCATGTAACTTTAAAACACTTTCATTTATTTGTGTATTACATTATTCTAAGAAATATGCATTGATTCATGGCTTCTGAAATTTTAAAATCTGAGTTCAGGTCAAAAGAAGGAAGAAGAAAGGAAGAATCAGTAATGGAGGAGAAGAAGAAGAAAAATAAATGATTTTCTAGCTAGAGGTCTCCTTACAGATTTCCTCATTCTATGCCCTTTCCTATTCAGGCAAGGAATGGAGAAATTAGTTTTGTGCCAGCACAAAAATCCATATTTCTACAATTCCCTTCCAGTGCTGTTCTCAAGCGACTCATCGTTTTAATTTCAACACCAATTTGTCAGACTGAAGGGTGGGATTTTAATTTTAATCATAAATTATTTGCATGGAAGCACATAAAGAATTTGCCACAAAAATATACATTCCCTGAAATATGTAAAAGTATTGCTTTTCACACTTTCTAGCTCTTTGATTGTAGTGGTATCTGTTAGGCTTATAATAGACCCATGGACTTAAGAAGGCTTCTCAAACATAACCATGCCGTCCCTCAGGGGACAAACAAGACTGACAAATATTCAACCAGAAATACCGTCTAGAATCACAGTGTTTCTGATAAAGGAGGTTTCTGTTTCATTTAATCACCGAAGGTCTTGTGGGTCCAGATCAATCCCCCCGCATCCTCAAGGAGGGGTGCAGGCAGAGGGAGGCAGGAAGGAATGTCCCAATGATACTGTGAGGCTTCAGGCATTTCCTTCAGCTCTGCCTCCCAGAACTTCCTTTCCAACCTCCTGGTTCTCACTGGTTTGCATCCTGCATCCCATGGCTGTGTCACTGATGTCCATATCTATTCAGTTGCTACATATGAAACTGGACCAAACATCAGATCCTCATCTGGACAGGCTTTTGAAGCTCCCTTGGCTCTGCTTTTGGCAGTGAGCCAATCCCACCTACCCAGTGCCCCCTCACTCCCCAGGTCCTGCTAGCCCAGGTCAAGCCCTTTGAACCTACAGGGGGATTAAACATTAGCAAAAATGAGTCAGCTTTGCTTTGAAAGGTACGCAAAGGGAAACAAATGGAGAATGAACATAGATTTGGCTTTGGTCAACACGCCTAATTTGGAAAATTCCTATGTCTTGCCTGGAAATAGCACTGCCCTAGGACTTAGAAAACCTCTGAAGAGCTGGATGACCCTTATCAAGGTAGCTCAATTTTCTAAAGTGTGTGATCAAAAGATCTGGACCACTCAATCCCCGAAGTCCCCTCCAGATCTAAGATTCCATGGTTGGATGAAGTAAGTGGATCAAAAAGCACAGGTATATAAACTTTCTAATAATAAACATTCCTTAAACAACACAAGATGTTGAGGGAGCCCAGGAGGAGGCACCAAGCAAACAAAAATCAGGATAGCTAAGTTTTCTTCTGTTATCCCATCCCTGTCTGAGAGAAAGCAACCAAGATTGGTTTTTGGCAGGCTGATTAGCAACCTAGGGGAAAATCAGAAGTACTTACTTACAGGATTCCTAACCCCAGCCATTTCCCCAGCTCAGTGAATGTTAAATCATGATGAGGAAGGTAGATTTGAGTATTGTAATCTGAGTCTTTTAAAGTTCCAGAGGCTTTGGTTCAGAAAGAGCACATTACCAATTTACATCCTATTGGGAACGTATAAATATTGTTTTAAAAGGCCCAAACTTAAAGCATCTATAATAAAATAACAATCCCCTGGGCTATATTCAAGTGCAGCACAGAATATATATTTTGTCTTAATTTAATCACATTCTCAATAGAAAAAGAAGTACAACAAACATACAAATGTTCAGATTTACCCTGCTAGAGTAAGAAGGATATCCAGAAAGTAAGGCTTGTCCTTGACAAATTCTGTCTTCCATTTCCCTGACTGATACATCAAATTTCTGCAGCCCTCCAACCAGTTTTCATTTCCCAGAAGTCCTATTCCTAGCTGATTGTCATCTATTCCTTTTATAGATAATGGATTTTAGCTGATACTGGTTTAAGGTGTTTCTTTTCCCAAGTGTATTTGCATATATAAGTGAAAGCTTCAAATCATCAGCCTTAGGTTTAAGAAGCTAATTATGATATGGGTGAGGGGAAGGTGGGGAGTAGGGTAGAAAATAGGAAAGTGTTTTGGTGGAAAATTCTCAATTTGTCATCTCCCCTTGTCAAAGTCCGAGAGAGAGAGAGAGAGTTACAAACAGACATCAAGGTACTCAAACCAGAAACTGTCACCTGCTGGACTTTTAGATTTCTTTTAGTTACAAGTGACAAAAGCACAAATCATCTTGAGGAAATCTGGGACTTTGCTGGCTCATGATAGGAAAGAAAAGAACAAGAAGACATGGGAAGAGCAGGGATGCTACTGAACCTCTGAAACTATTGGAATTAGGTACTTAGATGCACAGTGGGCTTTTACTCTTGTTTCCCATTCCTGCCTCTCTGCCTGTGCACTTCTTCCTCTTCCCCTGCAGAATGATTTTTTTTTCAAATGAGAGGGTACATAACCTTTGACAGTTGCTGAGTTTTACATCTTACAGACTGACCCCTAGAAAGAGGCTGCCCTCAAGCTCTCTCTGGCCCCCAGTCCACCCAAGGAAAGTACTCATGACCTCAGCTTAAATCAGCCATGGGACCAGTCAACTGGGGCCAGAGGGAGGGCTGCTGCAATTGTTTCAGTTCCCAGGGTGGACCCAGCATGTAGAGCCTGGGAATGGAGACATGAAAGGATACTCAGGTGTTTATTCCTGTGTTAACTGTGAAGATGAGGAAAAAGGAAAGAGCCACTTCTTAGCAAAGGGATCCTGGCAGACAGTCCCAGGTGCCAGATGTCCTCTACAACTGGCACAGCACAGTGCTGCTTAAAGACCCAGTGTCTCACATTGGCAAAAAATCCTCACTCCGTCACTATGGAACACCATGTGGTTTCAAGTCACTGGGAACTATAAAGAACATAGCCTTCTTGGGTTAAACGTGTAATATAGAGACAGCAACAAGACAATATCATGGGGACACCCGAATAGGAGAAAAGGATTTGGTAGATACTACATGTCATACCAGTATCCACTGGTCCACACCTACCAGACAGTCTCTGGGATTTCCAGAAATGGTTGATGGTGGGGGAAGAGGGAGCTCTGCTGGAGGCTGGAGTTTCTGCAATAGTAATTAGGTGCTAGAGCTAGCAAAATAAGAATTAATGCTACTAGTGTAGGGCACAAGGGCATAGGGGTAAGAGCTGGGGCTCTGGAGCTAGAAGGGCTGGGTTCAAATTCTTGCTGCACCACTTCCTAGCTATGCGATCTTGGGCAAATGGCTAGTACCTCTGTGCCTCAGGTTTTTCACCTGAAAAATGAGAATAATAACAGTACTTACCTCACAAAGTTATTTTGAGGATTCAAATATGTAATAGCACTTTAAAAATTTTATTTCTCATGTAGATACAGACAGAGACCTCTAAAAACTACAGTATCTCCAGATCCAAAGGCATGAATTTAGGTAAAATTTAAAATATAAATAGGATATTTCAGGGCAGAGAGTTATGCCTAATACCTCAGTCTATCCAGCATATAGACACCTACCTACTCTGATTTTGAGTTCACTGTGTCAGGCAGGAAGGAGTTATTTCTAACTCTTACTCTCCTCCTACCACATCTCTAAAGGTCTGATCTCAAGCAGCTTTTTGATGGCTTAGGAATTCTTGGGCCCAGGCCTTGAAGACCTCCCAGTTTGGGCCCCATCCCCACTGATTCTGGTCTCTAAAACCTGGAACTTCAGAGTCTCTAAGAATTACTGGGGAAATATGGGGAAGGAGGGGGAGATAAGTCCTGAGAGGACTGAGGAGTATCTCACAATGACCCGCTGAAGGAGATAAGAAATAAAAAAGAAGAGTATACATTTGTGCAGCCTGGCACAGTGGTCCAGGCTGTCCTGGAGACAAATGATAACACCCAGCTGTCTTCCAGGGCAAGGTCAAGGCAAACAATTCATCTTTGGCTACCTACCATGGTTCTGAAATAACAAGGAGTTAGAAGACAACCAGGTTAATCCAGAGCACTTACAATCAAAGAGTGGCAACATCCAGGTCAGCTGCACTACTCCTTCCTGAAGTCAGGGAAATGTCAGCTCAGATACAAAATGGAAAAGTGGACTCTTTTGAACGGTTGACTGAAGATAACCATTGGTTGTGAGTGCAGTGAGTGTTTTTCTTCCTCTCTCTCTTAAAAGGAAGTTGCTAAACTTGTTACTGGAAAGAGTCAGATTCCTTAGATTGTTCCATATGCCCAAATCTGACAGTTACACTGGCACACTTTGATTCCCCATTTCAAAAATGTGTGTGGAGACGCAACTGAGCGGCTTCCATGTCACATCCTGTTCTCTCAATCCAGCTTTTGACATTTGCAGAGGACTCTTCCAAGGGAGTAAACTAAGCACAGATAGAACTCAGTCTTTTCCCTTTCAGCCATCTCTTCCTTTAACATATTCTTCATCAAAGATGCACTAGAAAACACTGTCTAGTGCGTAGTGAAGGTGTAATTTTTCAGTTTCTCACTGAGACGCAGGTTGGCAAATAGGTTAATTTTAACTTCACAGATTGCAAGGTGTGTGAATAGAACAGCTATATCAAGAACAAAATAGAGCTGAGAAGAAAGAGCTGCTCTGAACCAGTAGGCTGTTTCCTCCCTAAGGTCACAGAGGGCACAGGGGCTATTGCATTGACTGCTGAAACAGCACTGAGTTAAAGAACTTCAAAAGTATCTGCCCCTTTGGTTCTTATCAGGAAAAGAGAAGTGTGTGGAACATGAAAGAAAGAAAGAGATACCCAAATTTTTCATGGATAATAATTATAGCTAACATTGATTAGGTGCTTGCTGCATGCCATGCACCAGACCAGGAATATAACACACATGATCTCATTTAATTCTTACCACAACTCTATGAGAAAGGGACAATTTCAATCTCCTTTTGTAGATGCGGAAGCCAGGGCTCAGAGGAGTTAAAATATTGCTTGAAATCACATAACTGATAAATGGGGGCAGTGAGATTTGCACCAAGGTCTGTCTGGCTTCAGAACCCATATCCCATTTCTCTATCCTGGCTTGTGCCAAAACCCAAAGATAAGAAAAAATTGTTTGCTGTCAGCCTTCAGTTGCTTGAGGCCTCCTGCACAGTTTAGGGATTACCCTCTCACCTCTTTCTTCCTGGCGCCCATTTGTTAGATCCTCCTTCAGAAGAGTGAGTAAATAGGGGCTACGGGCCAGGGAAAGAGGAAAGAGCAAGCAATTGATTTGACGCACCTGTTACGAAACCCATGGAGGAAGTAATTAAAACCAGTGGGTAGAGAGATTTAGGGATTATCTGCATGTTTCAGTTATCAAAAGTGTTCACTGTTCTTCATAAACCTACATAATCAAGTTGGCTCCAGAGCAGTTTTCTTTGCTTTGCCCTTTTACCCACCTAATTAGCCTAGACAAAGACTTCATCTCTGATTTTAGATGAACAAAGTCATTCTGTATGAAACATAACTGGTTCTGCAAGTTGTACAACAGCAAGGGCCCACCCTTAGATTAAATACAATTTAAGGCCAGTAATGAGCAAGGTCAGTAAGTCATTTTAAGGCCTCTTACTACTACTGCCTACCTAATTAGGGTATGTTTATTCATTTTCAAATGCCAGAAAAGTCCAAAGGAGATTTTGCTCATCTTAATAAAGCATGGATCTTAAAAGGGTGTCGCTTCAATACAACCGACTTAGATTCACAGTTTTGTCATTCCCTGGGTATAGACCCTTGTCTTAGTGATAGAAAACACACACACACACACACACACACATACACACACACAAATACATACTCAAATAAATATTTGCAATGATAATATATTGACTCAAGTAAAGCTTTGTTAAATATTTTGTTTAGAAAAACCTGAATATTAGCCTGAGGATATTAAATGACTGTCTTGGGGGATAAAGGCAGAATGCTATTCCTGTTTGATTTAGGGGCAAAGCAGAAAGCTAGGGCAGCATGAAGTGCTGAAGTTTTGTAAGCTTGTATATTAAAATAAGTATTTCTTCTTGGATGAAGTCACAGTTATCTGAATGCTTTGGAAAAGAGAACTCCCTTTTAAATCTTTCTGACAAAATTCATCCCTTGAATGAAATATATCTCTTCCCACAGGTCACAATAGCCATTGATTGATAAATGGACACTGTGGCAGAAACTTCCAGCTGCTCACTAGAATCCATGTTTTCCACTTCCTGGGAGCACAGGGGGCCTGTGCTTCCCACTCTTCTCTGCAGTTAGAGGTGACCATTTAGCCAGTGGAGTATGGGCAGAAGTGATGGGTGCCACCTCCAGGCCCATAAGAGCCTTCCATGCTTGCGCCTCTCTGCCCTTTTCCCTACCAGCTGTGCACTTGGAAGCCACATGTTAAAGATGGCACAGCTTCCTTATGCCTGGACCCTTAAATGACCCTTAAATGACCCTTAAAAAGAGGGCCACCCTTCTGCCCTGTTCACTTGCCCAGTATCATCATGTGAGCAAGAAATAAATTTCATTGTGTTTTAGCCATAATATATTTTGGGGTCTATTCTTATGGCAGTTAGCCTGCCCTAATTAATAGACACATTTTTCAGGCAAAAATCAGCTCCAAATCTATCATAATCATTTCAGTTTTGACTGACCTCCTAGGTGTGACTCAGTAGAGGCATTAACCCCCTATAGCTAAGTCCCTATTGTTATTTACTTAGCACAGCTACATGGAGTAGCTTGACTGCAAATCAACATCTGTAAATCAGAACATCTGCCCTTGAGACTTTTCACTTGAGACTCATTTTGAAAATACTGTTGGTTTTCCTCTGTCCAGGGAGCCTTGACACATGCAAAGTACCTTTTCTAATTCACAGGCCAAGAGTTTCTAATGATGCCTCCATCTTAGTCTATCTAGAGAATGAATACCTATCTCTTTGAAGTGGCCCCCAGGAAACTCACAATTTCATATAGTAATTGTCTGAGTAAGATTATTTAACTTTCTTTAAACAAATTGTGCATCAATTCCCATCTCAATTGAAGGCATAAAAAGAATTTTTAGTTTTTTTGAACAATGTGAAGACCAACTAGAAAACAATGTGCATAAAACTAGTCTAAGGTAAATGCTGTTTTCTTCAATATTCCATGTAATTACTCTGAAATATTTTTTTAAAGTGGTTTCAAAAAATATTTTAAGATGATTTTTAAAAATCTGCCTAAACAGCATGTATAAATTATCTTTTGAAGTATGCAAATTATTTGTTCACATACAAGAACACCAACCCCCCCCCTCTTCCCCATCCTCCCCTCCTCATTATTGAAGAACAAATATTCTGAGGAAACTATTTGATTCCCTAGTTTCTGTCTTCACAGATTGCTGAAACAGGAAATCAGAATAGGGTTCAGGGCAGAGACCAGTCCTAGAAATTGGGGAGGGAGATTAGGAGGAAGATAGAAGAGAAAATGTGAGGGGAAAGAAAGAAGAGCTAATACAGCAGAAACTAACACAACATTGTAAAGCAATTATACTCCAATAAAGATGTTAAAAAAAAAAAGAAAGAAAGAAGAGCTAAACTTAAAAACAAGAGAAAGGAAGTGCCGTGCTCAGACAAACAGGCAACATGGAGCTGGGAAAGGGAGCTGAGGGTGTTGAATAGTTACTTATGCAGTGACTGAAGGGGAGGACGAGTCAGGGACACCACTTCATAGGCTGCTTGAAGCAGTTCAGTAATGTGACCAGTATGTTATGGTTTCATTGATCTGTAAATTATAAATTCAGAGTATATTAACTTTTAGTGCTCAAATCATAATAGTACTTTCTACAAATGAAGTTCTCAGCCTCCTTGCCCAACACCTGCAAGTTGCTACCCCCACGTTATTTGTGGAGCCTCCAAAGAAGTGAGTCCTTTGTGCTTAAAGAACAACTGTCCACTAGTCACCAGTTGGTGTCTTCCAACCAGTCTTTTCCATGGTTGATGTCCACTCCTTGACTTGAAGGAGCCTCTTGGTTGCCACTGATAGTACATCCCTTATGAGATCACCAGCCAGCTCAGGGGTGAGAAGTTGAGGGTGCTTATGGCTACAGTAAAATGAAAAAGTCAAATGAATGACCTGGGGCTGGACATCCACCTGCCTTCTTACCCAAATTCAGCTTATGTTAATCACTGGCCAAATTAAGTAACTCTTTGGTATATGTCCTCTCCATACTTAGTTCATCTTCTGTTTCCTCTAATCTTGATTTCTTTGTAAACATGTCTTGAAGGCAAAAGGAATCTGATCTCAAAATGGATTCCTGTTTTGGTTTTTGAGGTCTGCCAGTAATTTGTACCATCTAAGGACATCAGAAGCAGCTATTTTGACCATAACCAGATGGCTGCAGCTTCCCAAATTATCTGTATCTTGACTGTAACGTTTTTTCCCATTTGTTTTATGAAACTTTTTGTGAATCTATTGGTATCTTTTATTTCAGCAATGAAAATTCCCCCAAGGAACATCTTTTCAGTCTCCCTCTAAGCTTTTTCCTAGTAGTTGTAAATTGTGAGGTTAAATATGAATTAAATAATCTGTTCAACTTTATAATGCTACAAAGAAACATCAGCAACTTCCCAGTAGGCCATGCTAATTTATACGGAAAAGCTAGGTTGGATCCAAATCTCAATGTTTCAATAACCATGCCCTGGCTCCTCAAAAAACCAGCCTCAACTCAAAAAAATAAAACAAAAAAAAAAAAAAAGAAGAAGAAAGAAAGAAAATTTTAAAAACAATAATAAGTACTGTGTGTGCATAAAATTTTATACATATATATTTCATTTATATGCATTATATATGTATATAAAACTTTATGGAGCTACGGTTACACAAAAGTCTAAATTTCAGCCAAAATTGGGAAGAAGATGAAAAGAAGACCCTAAACTCTGGTAACTGGACTTTATTTGGAGTCATTAATAAAAATTGATTTGGGGCTTCCCTGGTGGCGCAGTGGTTGAGAATCTGCCTGCCAATGCAGGGGACACGGGTTCGAGCCCTGGTCTGGGAAGATCCCACATGCCACGGAGCAACTGGGCCCGTGAGCCACAACTACTGAGCCTGCGCGTCTGGAGCCTGTGCTCTGCAACAAGAGAGGCCACGACAGTGAGAGGCCCGCGCACCGTGATGAAGAGGGGCCCCCACTTGCCGCAACTAGAGAAAGCCCTCGCACAGAAACGAAGATCCAACACAGCCATAAATAAATAAATAAAAATTAAAAAAAAAAAATTGATTTGATTAGGAAAGGATTTCAGTGGAAGAAACAGAAAAGCTGTAATTACTGTCGTTGGACTGAAACGCTATGAGCTTATGCAGTCTCTCTCCTCTCTTGCTGAGACATGCTCCTCTTTAGAAAGACAGCAAGTTTAATCCCCATCTCTTCCTTGCACAGGGCAAGGGTGATTGAGAAGTCTACACGTGACCAGCAGAACTATCTTTTGTACCCATTCCAGTACTTCATCTGGATCTTTGTGCAGTCTGGGGTTACTCTGGCAACACAGTGATAAATAATACCTCTTTCAGTGTAGCCTGCCCTGGCAAAGGCTTCAGTGACAGTTAAGGAGGAAACCAGATAAAAAAGGGAAGCTGGAGGATGTCACTGTAGAAGCAGAGAGGGTTGGAGTATTAGTCTGCATTTTTCCGCACCTGATTTACATTTCTTATGCTAGTCCTTAAGTATATGGGAAAAAGATCACCAACTTGGGTTAAGAGACCGATCTGAGGAGTGGCTCAGGTCATTCTTTAAACCTCTCTGGGCCCTTGTTTGTTCCAACTGCAAATTAAGAGCAATTCCTTATTATATTTCCAGGGCAACTCTGAGAATTTGAGATGCTAACACACTGGCCATTAAACATTTGCATTTTGCATTGTCAGGATAGGCTAAATTATGCTGAGGTTAAAAAAAAAATCTAAACTAAAATTTTTGTGCTTTAGCATGACACAAGTTGATTATCTCATACACAGTCCAGGGCCGACCTGGGCCACTCTCCAGGGCAGCTGTTCTCCAAGCAGCAGGATAGCAATCCCTGATACTTAGATCCTAGGGCTCCACCATCTCCACACACGTCCTCCTCCATGACAACCGTGGCAGGAGAAGAGACTAGAAACTCACAACCTGTCGGCCGGAACTTGTCACGTGACTTCTCCCAAGTGTGGGGGCAAGTTTTCCCACTTCCTCAGGTGAGTTCAGTGAGAATGAAAAGTCTCGTCTACAGAGTTCTGTAAGAAAGCACATGTGATACATATAAAATGATATAAAATATCTAAGAAACCATAGATAACAGTACAGGGAGTTTTAAATATGCTCACAACTACCTGAGAAACAGAATCTTTGTGCCTAAGACTCAGCTTCATGCCAGGAAAGCTGAAAAGAATCATAACAGTTCCTTCTCTCAGAGAGCTTTCCTTCTTATTGGAAAGACAAGATATCCTTCAAAGAAACAAGGCAGGTGGAAATAGTGAAAAGAGCTTTGTGTTAGGAGCCAGACTACTTGGATTCTACTGCCAGCTCTGTCACTTACTAACTGCATCATCTTGGGCAAGTACCTTGGTCATTCTCAGGTTTTCATCTAAAAACTACATAAGAGCATCTACTTCATCTGCCTTACAGGGCTGTGGTGAGGACCAGGTGAGATGACTGGCATGCCTGAGAACTGGGAATGACAAAGTGTTCTCCACATATAAGCTGTATCTGGAGAACAATACAGAATACTACAATAATAGCACTTGAACAATTTATTGAGTACCTACTCTTTTATAGACTTTATACTTTACATAGGATTTCTCTTCTTGGAGTTTGGCTGTGGATTTAAACAGGAAGAGAGAAGGAAGAGAAATTCAGTTACTCAATTCCATGTGTGGCGAGTGGCTTGAAACAGATGGAGGGGCTGGATTTGTAAGAGTAAGGCCTACTGTTAAAGACAAAAAGAGATGAAAAGTTTCTGGAGAAGTGTGGTTGCACAACAATGTGAATATATTTAACATTACTGAATTGTACACTTAAAAATGCTTAAGATGGTAAATCTTATGTTGTGTATTTTACCACAATTAAAAATTTTTAAACAAAAGCAAAACAAAACTTTTCAAGAAGAAGGTAGATCTGAATAGTACAAATGGTTTCTGAGAAAATAGAGTGGTTGTAGGGAAGGGCCCATTGACGGAGAAATTTTAAACGCAGGTTGACAAGAGTGGCCTAGATGCAGGTGTTAATAGGAATTTGTAATAGGTTCTTGAATAAGAAAATGACATGACAAAAATGCTGTTTAACAAGTTTAATTGGGCACGATATTCAGGATGAATATTTATATCTGGAGAGAGGCTGGAAGAATGGACCATATACAATTATTTCTTGAATCTAGAGAAACGTGACTAGAGCCTCAGCCAGGGAATGGAGAGGAAGAAAATGTGGCTGTGAAGACAAAAACCAATATATTGTGCCACTGATTGGATAAGGAGGATAATGGAAAGAGGAGAGTCCAAGATACCCCCAAGTTTGAATCTGGAAGGTGGCAAAAATGACTTTACACCTTTCATCTGCTATCACATAAGGAGGGCCATCTTAAATATTCTGACACAAAAGGAAAATTATATGATTACTTAATAATAAAAGGAGAGCTAAAGACAAATTGTTCATTTTAATCTATTTGAAGTGGCCACACGAGCTCTTCATTAGAAAAGCGGGATTAAACTAACGTTTAAACTAGGGCCGTCCCCCTTGATGGCCATCTCCCCATTACCTCTGAACAAGTCCACAGTCCTGAGCATAACATGCAAGGCCTTGGCTAGTCTGGCCACACCACACTTTCTTGAACCTTTAACTCATTACATCCTCTCATATGACCTCATGCAAACTGCCTAAGGCTTCCACAAGCAGGCCATGCGATTTCTCACCTCATGCCTTTGCTTCTTCAGTTCCCTCTAAATGGAATGCTCTTTCCTTTTTTTTGAAGAAACTTGCCATGCCTTGCCCTGTGCCTCAATATGACTTTGTTCTTCTAGCTTATTTGATTCATTTGATTTGGGATTATGACTAACTGAATACATGTTCTTCTATCTCTAGGGTAACCAGTTCATCTGGATTTGTCCAACACCATCACCATTTTAAAACGGAAAGAACCGTGTCCCAGGAAACCCATCAGCATCGGGCAAACTGTGATGGATGGTCACCTTACACCTTTATTGTATCACAAGCCAAAGGACAGAGAGAGCAGCCTAGGTATTTCTATAAGCACTTTATTTGTATTGTCTCAATTTCTATAAGCACTAGGTATTTCTATAAGCACTTATTTGTATTGTCTCAATCATCAAAGCCACCAAGAAGAAAGGTGTCATTATTCCATTTTATAGATAAGGAGACAGAGGCTCAGAGGAGGTAAGTAATATGTTTGGGAAATGGCAGAGCTGGGATTGGAACCCAAGATGTCTGATTTTGAAGCCCATTCAGGGAAGAGCCAGACATCAAGGAGTTGGAGGAGGAGACTGACAAGTGTTTTCCCAAACCCTGCTTTTCTTAATAAAGGACTATTTTTTCTATATTCCAAATGTGACAGTGACTAGCTCAATCAATGTTAATTGAACTGAGGTTAACTGATTTGTAGACACCTAATGTGAAGAAGAAGAGAAATGGATAAAGAATAAGGGAGTCAAGATAGAGAAATAGTAACTAATTTTCCACAGTACAAAGGAAAAAGAAGGATAGCAATGGTGCTTCTAGTTAGAGCTTAAGATAAAATTATATCTAGTCTGAATGCTCTCCCAAGTCTCACCTCCTTTCAATCGGATGGAAACCAAGTCCTTTTTTCAACATTTTCTCAGAACATTTCCAATATTACTTCTCATTATTCTTATATTATTCCATTTGCATTTTAAGCATACAGTGTAAAGGCTGGAAAACAATGAAACATGCAAATAAGGAAGCTGAAAGTGTTCTTTGAAAAGTTAAGTGATGAAAAGTAATGGCATTCACGTTCTTTAAATGCAATACATTATCTCTTAAATCGACTTTTCTGTTCCTTTTCTACCTTCCCCCTGCTTTTGTTACTCTCTGTGTTGAAAAAAAAAAATGAAATTCTACAATAGTATTTTGGCAGGGTAAAGTAATTTTTAGAGTTTGAATTATTTGTTTTTAATCTTAACCTGGAAGAAAAATTCTATAACAATTCTCCATCATTACTATTTGAGATAGGTTATCAAATTAATCCAGATGTATTTAGTACTGAATATTCTTAAAGTCTGGGCTATCCTGAAGGTCAAGGCTCTTGCCCTTCTTAGGCCAGGATTAATGACCAGAACTCCACTAACGGGTGTTTTTAGCCAGTTGCATCATCACATGGCCATTCAGGGCATCATTGTGAGGAGCTACATTTTATAATTTCTGTTTACATAAAGTAAGCTTTTAAATTGTTCTCTCTCATAATCTGAAAGCTCTTAGAAAAGAAAAAAAAATAAATCATTTCTACATTATTAACCTAAAAGTGCCCAAAATAGCCCTCCACATGGATCAATTGAGAATAAATGTATCTTCATGATGACAGTAGGGACAGTGGTAGCAGAAACCTTCTTCAATGATGCTAGAACAGTCAGTAAAGCATTGTGTATCTATTTTTTTTTTTATATATTCATTACCTTTGTTTTTTTAATATAATTTATGTTTATATAATTTAATTTTTAACAATGGCTGTTTACTAAACAGTTTACAAAATTCCTGAAAATTTAAACATCAGTTCTTTCAAGTCAGTATAAGCCAGCCCCAAGCGTGCCACTGCCTGAAATAAAACTGACACTAACAAGTGCTGACAAGGATGTGGAACAACTGAATTCTCCATCATGGAAGAAAACAGTCTGGCAGTTATCTTTTTCTTCTTTCTCTTTCTTTCTTAGAATCTTTTACAATTTTTTTATATTTCAGAGATAAAATGAATGAAAACCTGACCAGAGACTAAAACAGGCAAATCCAGAGGCACTTAGTTTCCTTCAGACTAGCCTTCAGGATTCAAACACTCAATAATACATACAAAGTGTGACTCTTTGAATAGGAATAAAGTGTCAATATATATTTTTAAAGAAATGTATTTATTTATTTTATTTTTGGCTGCAATGGGTCTTTGTTGTCGCAGGCAGGCTTTCTCTAGTTATGGTGAGTGGGGGCTACCCTTCGTTGCAGTGTGTGGGCTTCCCATTGCGGTGGCTTCTCTTGTTGCGGAGCACAGGCTCTAGGCGTGCAGCTTCAGCAGTTGTGGCATGCCAGCTCAGCAGTTGTGTCTTGCAGGCTCTAGAGTGCAGGCTCAGTAGTTGTGGTGTGTGGGCTTAGTTGCTCCATGGCATGTGGGATCTTCCTGGACCAGGGCTCGAACCTGTGTCCCCAGCATTGGTAGGCGGATTCTTAACCACTGCGCCACCAGGAAAGTCCCTAAAACTCTAAGGTGGAGACAGTGCTGGTGAACAGGTCCTCTCCGTCCTCCAGTTCCTCAAAGTCGGTGGGTTTCCCGACCCCCAGTGGAGGAGGCTCCCTCTCGGCCGCCATCTTCGCTCGCCCAGACTACTGCCTGTGTATCTATTTTTAAATAAGTCCCAAATGATCTCTGCACTCACAGAAGGCCTATGTGAGCCCAGCCCCGATCCCCTCATTGTAAGCGCTGGGCTCCTTCCCTTCACTCTCACAGCTGAGCCCTGACCAGAGTCTTTCTAGATTTTGGTTCTGTTCTCCTCTGCCCCTTGGTAGATAATCTTGGAGAGCGTCAGCCTCAGGCAGTGTGGCATCAATGTAAGAAAATTACGTATCTCAGTTAGGACATTTGGTAAGATGAGTCTTGAGGGAAGCAGGAGGTAAATGAAACTTATCTTTAGCTTGACCTTTAGGGTTTTATAACCTCCTCATTGGGTAGTTTTCCCCCTCCACAGGCCTTCTTTCTTAGTGCCGATGAAGGGCTCCTCCTAACGCCTCCTACCTTCATAAGCTACTCTCCCCAGGTTTTCACCAGTTCTCCTCCCAGGAGTATCTGCATTTTAAATACAAAAAGTCTCCCCTTAAAAAAGAAGCAATTTAATCATTTTTAATTATAAAAAGATACATACTTACTTCCTAAAATGTACGGAATTATAAAGAAGAAAATGAAAATCACCCATCATCCCACCATCTCTGGATGGGATATATCCTTTTGGATTACTTTGCAAGCTTACGTGCCTATACAAGTGCTTGAGACCATGCATATATAATACCATATAATAACCTGCTTTTTCCCCCCTGTACTATCTCATTAATAAGGGCCCTCAAGGTTTTTTTTTTTAAGTGCCTTAATAAATGCTGGCATAATCTGATTCTAACATTTTGTCTTTTCTGGTAGAAAAAGACCTGCTGCTCAATCTCTCCCTCTTTCTCTCTTCCTCTCTCTCTCTCTGCCCCTTACCACCAACACAACATTTGGTCAAAATGATACAGAGAACACTCTTTATTCACAAAATAAATCGCAATTCACTCTTCAAATAGGATAAAGAACAACCTACCAAATGTGGCAGTTCTATCTGCCCCCTACACTGTGCTCTCCAAGGACAGATGCCAGATCCTGGTCTTCCTCTTTGTGCTCCTCAGTGCTCAGAATTTGGACATTTTTGCATTGAGTGGGCTCTTTCAAGCTAAAAATCCATGTGTTTCAACTTTGGCAAACTGTTTTCTCTTACTGCTTTGAGTATTTCCTCCCCTTCATTTTCTGTCCTTTTCTTCAGAAGATGTTGGACCTCCTGGTTTGATCTCTTATCTCATTGCATTTTGTATTTTTATTTCTTCTTATTATTGTTTTATATTCCAGGAGATTTCCCCTACTTCATTTTCCAGCTCTTGTACCAAATTTCTTTTATATAGGTAATAATATTTTTATTCTTTAAGAGTGCTTACTTTTCTGATTGTTCTTATATCATGGAATATTTTCTTGACTCTATTTTTCTTTTAAAATTTTATTCTGTTTCCTAAATAATCTTGGTTTCAGTTTTAGTTTTTTTTTTCTGTTTATCTTGGTCTTTCTCTTTCATGGCACTATACCTCTGTGTGCCTTGTCTGTCCTATTACATTAAGAGAAGGGGATTACAAGGCTTCTGGGGAGCTCTACTGCTGCTGGATAAGCAAATCTACTTCTTAGGAGAGCTCTCCCCTGAGTAGGAAACCTAATAGGGAACTATGTGTTCATGGGTAAAACATAAACTTGCAGCTTCATTTAAAAAGTGAGGGTAAGGGCTTCCCTGGTGGCGCAGTGACTGGGAGTCTGCCTGCCGATGCAGGGGACATGGGTTCGTGCCCCGGTCCGGGAGGATCCCACATGCCGCGGAGCCGCTGGGCCCGTGAGCCATGGCCACTGGGCCTGCGCGTGCGGAGCAAAGTGAGGGTAACAGCTACCTCTGAGGCTACAGACGCCACCCTTACCCACCACCCCAAACAAAGAATACAGGCACCATCACCAAAGGCTTAACTTTCCTCCAAGGGTTAGTTCAATTATTCAAGATATGGAGTCTCAGAATATTTTCCTGGGAATAAATGACTCTTTAGGTTTCTAGGGATAGAAATATACAAAATTAGCAAAGATGCATAGTCTCTTACCCAGAATTCTGAAATCCAAAGACCTCTAAAAACCAATGTTTTTTCCTAAGTTTGGAGCTGACTCATTAGGTAGCAAACCCGGCCTGAACTGATTATAACTACATACAGTCTTTATTTGTCTACTTAGTGTAGAAATATTAAAGAGTTTGGTTATGAGGTGCTGTCCCAGACCTTCCTGGGGTGTTATGTAATATATGAGATATATATTCCCCAAGACTGTGTTCTTTTAAAGGGTTTTTTCAAAACAATAGATTGATTGCTCAAAAGGTAAACTAAAGAACTGATTTAGACTTTTAAATGGTGCTATTTTAATACTAGTTTTGTTGGTAAAAGTTTTTATTGGTTGGTTTTGGTTTTTTCCATTTATATCTATGAAATTTCAAAGGAAAAAAAAAGTCTTAGGACTCAGTTTTAGCCAACGTACCCCATTTATACACAAACAGAAAATTATCAGTGATCCATTAATTTATTTGTTTTATCACTTGGAGTTGATTCTATCTTGAGTTTTCTTGTCCTCCTCCTGATTTATTTTCATACCTGGACCAGTTTTTTAAAGACCTAGGTCTATTCCTCCTGACATGTATATAATGGTGAGGCAAATTAATTTAAAATCTATAGTGAAATATCATGGTTAAAAAAAATGTGAAAATGAAACTTTCGTTTAGAAATGGTTCCTCAGCCAGAGCCATTCATATTGGCCACACATAATTCACTATTTATCTCAGTTAGGCAGAATCATTTTTCTAGTTGCATGTGGAGTCATAAGGTGGAAATCAGATTAGCCTCCCTCTTAACAGAGCCCAAAGCTGTTAATAACTCCAAGAGATATAGTTTAATTAAAAAAAACAAAAACCTAGAAACTATTATCAGACAGAAATCACCTAATAAAAAAAGTAATTTATAATGTACACCCTAATTAATAATTTACTCCTAGGCTAAAAAAATTTATCAAAAGTAATTACAATTAAAATACACTCTTTCTCCTTTAAGGATAATAGGATAACACTAAGAAGCTAGGATAATCTTGAGCAACAAATTCAACTGCTGCTATCTCCACTTTCTGCCAAAAATTATAATTAAGTTTTAATGCTACTTTTTTATACAGAGGTGTCATTCCCTCAGCTAACAGTCCATTAAGCTGGTAATTGTAAATTTAAAAATGTTAAAAATTTCTTACCATAGTCTAGTATAATTCTAGCCAGGAAGGCTATCCATTAATTTAAAAGGATTTGGAAAACAATAGCCAAGTGCATAAGACTTGAATGAGAGATTTAAATTGGCTTAAATTAGGCTACATTGAGTTACTGACCTAGAACCAATTTCTGATTAAACAAGAGACTTCAAGGAAGGAGATTAAATACAAATAGCCTCCCCCAGGCTATAAACATTACAAGAACAGGAACTTGGTACATATTTTTCATTGTCATATCCCAACCTCTCACACAGTGCCTAGCCAAAAAAAAAAAAAAAAAAAAAAAATCACACTGAAAAATTATATATTGCTTAAATAAATGAAAGAATAAAGAATTATAATACATACATATATCATTGTACTGTACATCTAAAACTAATATAATGTTATATGTCAATTACATCTCAATTTAAAAAAAATACTTTCTCCTAATAAACAATTTTGCCAAATTAAAGGGAAAAAAGGAATTCCAGAAAAAAATAATGTGAATATAAACAGTTGTGCTGGGTGCACAACTTAAGGAACAGAGGACTTATTTTCCCCAGCTGGGGGCAGGTGCTGCTGGCTGATAGCCGTCAATAGTCAGCCCTCTTCAGGGTGACTATATCCAGTGACAGATCTTTGTGGGTAGAAAAGGCCCAGCCTCTACCCTACAACTCTGAACGGGTTATCCTGTCTGAACTCCCTGTAGGTCTGTCTGAGGACTCTTGAAATTTCATCATAGCTCAGTTTCTTTCCTCTGCCCAATTCTGCCTCCTTCCATTTCCTTCAGAGACATTGATGCCAAGAGCACTCCCTAATACATCTCTGATATGCTAATCTCCATTTTAGATGCTGCTTCCCAGGGGACACAACCTGTGATAAGAGGTTGAAAAAATTAAAGATTTAGAAAAATAAAATACTTTTAAGAATCATTCCCTAAATCTCCTCCTTCATTATCCAGAGTACAACTAAACTTAATAAGCCAGGAAAGAAAGGTTAGAGAAGGAAGATTTCAATTAAGACAGACAAGAATCTCCGTGGCAGATCATTGGCAATGGTATCTTATTCGAGACCAGTGACTCAAAACAAGGATGGACCAAGTTTGCCTGCTTGATGTCTGGGAGTAGTGGTATCCCAAAGGAGTATAGCATGGTCATTAACAACATGGAATTGAGCATCCAACTGACCTGGATTTGAATCCTTTCTCCACAATTTGCTGGTTGAGTGACCTTGGGCAAGTTACTTTTTCTAAGCCTTGTAATGGAGATAATAACACATAAAGTTGTGAAGTGCTTAACAAAGTACCTGGCACCATAGTAATCACTCACTAAATAGTAGACATTCTTACTACTTTTTAAATATTTATTACTAAAAGGCAGTAAATTAATGCCCTTCCGTTGTCAATCTCCCAACCTGAAAACTAAATGACAACTATTGTTGCCAAGGGGGAAAATAATTCTCTGCACCTTAGTTATCAGCACTCAGAAACGAGAACACTGAAAATTCATTCACAAGAAAATAGAGAAAGAGATATGCGTAGAGCTTTAAACATGTTTGCTTCTTGAAGGATGGATGATGGATGGAGTATTTCTTGTTTTTGGACATAATGTCAAATACAATGCATGACCTTTGGAACAGGGACTGACCTTTTATATCCACATGCAAAGGATATGGACACCTCAGTGAAGATCTGGTCATTAAAACTAAGTGTAGGAGACTTCCAACTTCCACTATGACAGAATAAGGAAATCAAAAAATTCTGTCTCCCAAAAGCAACTCTAAAGCTGGACTGAACAGTCTAAAACATTCATCTAAGCATTCTGGAACTTAACCAAAGACATATAACAAACTGAGAAGCATTTATTCATGAAAATGACTAAACTTTGGTAAGGACAGCACAAGTCTGTAGCATTTTGCCTGGGGCTACAACCACCCCTCCTTCAGTAGTTCAACCAGAGTGGGACAAGCTATGAAAATAATAAGTGCTGCTGCTGCTGCTGCTGCTGCTGCTACTGCTCCTGGAAAGAGCTCACTCCATTAGGAGCATTGTCAGTTTAAAAGGAGATCTGGTGGCAAGGAAGGGTTAGGGTTCCATTAGCCTGATATTGCTAGCCTGTTTGAGGCAAGCAATGGACTGCTGGACTAGCCAGAGTTTTAACAGAGAGTTGTGGGAAATGGGACATCCACAGAGGGTGTGATAAACTTCAGATATCCTGGGTTGACCAGAGGCTGTGCACGTGCACAGCCACCTACATGTTCCTGGTTGACAGAGCTGAGTCTGGGCATATGAAGAGGAAAAGCAAGAGAGCCCAGTAGAAAGTAAAAGCTGATGCAGACTTGAAAATTACCTGAAGTTTGAATACAGTTTCTGGCCTACACACAAATCCATTAGCAGTGAATAGAAACCATACTGACTCAAGGTATTTGAGGGCAGCCTCTGATCAGTCATTGGCTGAACATTAAGCTACATAGGCATATAGATGATTCCCTAGGAAGTCAGGCTTAAAAATAAAAACAAGAAAAAGAAAAGAGGAAAAAGAGTAAAGGCATCAGGGGCCATGCATTGCAGGGGAGACAGATTTCACAGATTTATTCCAGACAAGTTATTAAACAAACAAATGATAACAAATCTTTAAGGGAAAAAAATTCAGAATCCAGAGTTGCTACAAGAGATTATCAAAAATGAGCAATATTCAACAACAAAAATTATGAGTATGCAAAGAAACAAGACATTATGACCCAAACCCAGAGGAAAAAGCAGTCAATAGAAAGTGTCTCTGAGATAATCCAGATGTTGGATTTAGCAGACAAAGACCTAAAAATGGTTATTATAAATATGTTCAAAGGATTAAAGGTTTTTGGTTTCTTTTTTTTTTTTGGCCACACCTCATGTCTTGAAGGATCTCAGCTCCCTGACCAGGGATTGAACCCACTCCCTCAGCAATGAAACTGCAGAGTCCTAACCACTGGACCACCAGGGAATTTTGCAAAGGATTAAAGGAAACTGTTTAAAGAATTAAAGGAAAATATGATGACAATGATTCAGCAAAAAGAGTATCTCAATAAGAGATACAAATTATATAACAAAAAGAACTAAATGGAAATTCTAGAATTGAAAAATACAATTACTGAAATGAAAAATTGACTAGAGGATTACAACAGAAAGTGTAATATGGCAGAAAAATATGGGAGATATTTGAAAATAAACCCACAGAAATTATCCAAGCTGAAAAACAGAGAGGGAAAAAAAACAACAATGCAATTAATGACTAACTTCTCATCAGAAACAATAGAGGCCAAGTGACAGTGGAATGATGAACTCAAAGTATTTAAAATTATTGAATTGTATACTTGCAATAAGTGAATTTTAAGATAGGTCAATTATAACTCAATAAAGCTGTTTTTTTAAAAACAACAATAACAACAACCTAAGAGTAAGAGACCACAGCACAAATATACTTGGAACCATTTCTGGAAGTACTCCACCACACTCCCATTCTCTCCTTTTACTCTCTGCTTTGCTTTATTTCTTATTCTCCCTTTTTCTTTATCTTCCATCACCATTTTTTCCTTCTCCCAGGCCATTAATTTCATGACACCTAAAACCCATGGAGATTACTCAAATCCAGAAATAATACTTAAAGATAGTCTTTGAGTCACAGATATTCTAAGATGGGCCTTCTCCATGTTCAGATTTTTCCCTTTTCTTTCTGAAGGAAGAATTTCATTCTCACTGAGCAGTCTGACTTCATAATTTTTTACAAAAAAACAAAAACAAAAAAGGGACAAGCTGGATACCCAAAATGATGATTTCAAGATGGCTAGCATTCAAAAACAGACAGCTTAAGAAACCCAAAAGATAGGTCTCATATGCATACTTGGCTTTGGCTCCATGATTTAGCACAATAGCAATTTTTATGTAAACTTAGATATCTCAACTTAATAGTCAACTAGTTTGTTATTTATGCCCTTGTTATTTATGCTGATATCTTCCATAGAAAAAATAACTCAATTGTATTTACTTCGGTGCATTAAATTGAAGCAGGTTTAGAGGGGGGAGAGTCCTTGAAAATAACCATATACTAACAGTAGCATTTTCTGTAAGATTAGTCAGATACAGGAGAAACTGGGCAGCCTTTCAAAATTAAAGTTGAACATGACAGATAGGGGCTAGCATCAGGTGGGAAAAGTTACACAGTATTCTTGGAGCTTGGTGATGGTACTGTACTGGCTAAGCTGGTACACTTAGTTGGTGCAGTATGCTACAAGGACATTCAAATTAAGGTCCTTTTTACAATGCTGAAAGGACATAGTGTGATTCAGGCTTCAGAAAACAAACTTTTATCAAAAATGAAATATCAATTATTAGAATTCTGCCCAAGCCAGCAGCTTGATCTGGTGGGAAACTCTAAGGCAGCAGGCCCTAATAACAAAACCTTGGGCTGGGAATCAAGAATTCATTCTGGTTCTACAGCTGTTATGTAACCTAAATTGTGGCATTTACATTCTTTGGTCTTCAGTTTTCTCATCTGTAAAATGAAGGTGTTAGCCTATCTGGCCCAAGTCCCCTTTCAAGCTTAAATATAAATGAAGCTTATAAAGTGGTCTCTAGCCCCACCCCTATTTTGTTAATTGCTAATTCATTGTTTAAATGTTTGCCCAGGACTGATTGTTACCCTTCCTGAACAGTTTGGCAGATGATGATCCTATAGCAGATCACGAGGGCTCCGAAGACATCAGAGAACAACTTGTTACAAGAATTTACCAAATTCCTTACATTATTAAGGAACTTCTGGAGCCCAATCATGACTGGATATGAAAGGGCTTGAGATTAACATCCACAAAAAAATGCCTCCAGACATTTTTGTCTTTTGTGGAATCGTGTCTGGGTTTTTGTAACAAGATATTTTAAATATTCCACCCACTATCCATGGAATTTTTTTAAAGATTTAGTCAGATATGAAGCAGAGATCAATTCACCAGTCTTTTCTACCCAAGTTATTGGTTGCCTGTGTGTCTCACAAAATGTATCCCCTTATGCTTTCAACATTCTTTTGGAATGAATTTCCCAATGAGGGACTTAGGAAAATGCATACTGCAAAAGCACATACTGCAAAAGAGAGTCTACCCTAAGGTGTTCTGTTTCACTTTCAACAGGTAGTCAACAATGAGCAAAGAGAAATCAGGCAAGAGATGAGGAGGAAAAGAGAGAGAATAAAGTCACAAGTTGAGAATCTGGTCAATCTGCTCCCTACATAGAGAAATAATTCTATAGTAAGGAACCCTATTGCCCTCTATGTTCCTTAACAGAGTCAAAGCTCCTATTTCTGTATTTTTCTGCAGGACCTCATTGCCAAGAGGTTTGTGTTTCAAGCTAGCTATTTCCCTGAATCAACTGGTGGAAATTCTCTAATTTGCATTAGCTCTAGTCTAGTCCTGGGAGCTTGTCCAGTAGAACAGGAACAGGGAAATTTGCATTTGGGCTCACAGATTTTTCACAGTTTAATCAGCAGGTGAAAGAGAATCATCTCACAAAATGTTCTTTATCTTTAGGTGGTCCTTAGCTGTCAGTAACCAAGCTCTTCAATGAACACGTTTGACTAGAATGCAACATTTGCTTTGCTCTACAGCTGTTGAAGAGTAGCCATGTTGTAAGAACCTAATAAGAAACCAATACTTTATTTTAGCAAATGGGTATTGACTTTCTCTAAGCCATCTCTATAAAGTTACTACTTATATTTTTTCTACACAAATTAAATTCTTAATAAATCAACCAGAAATAAACTCCTTTTACTGATCATTCTCCCCCTGCACCCTCCACATAGATCCAAGGTTATTTTACTACCCTGGATTTTTATTGACTATATTAATTCTCACCAAGAATCAGGGATGAAGATTCAACTGAAGATACATGACAATTGGACATGATTCAGGGATATTTTACTTGAAGAAGTTCTTCATGGTCATACATTCTTCCTTCACCTGACCAAAGCTTATATCATTTCTTATGGTGAGAAGGATATACTACCATCTGTGATTTTTAATGAAAGATCATCCCAAGCCATAAGAAGCCAGCTAACCCTCACCACAGCAGCTGGGCTGTGTCTCCAAAGAGAGTTATAGGAGAATTGTTGCATGCATAGCATTGCTTTGCAAAAATCTGATTAGATACAGTGTGGTAACTGAAAAATGTGAACAAGCACAGTTTCAGAAAGTGAGATTTACTATTCTGTTCTCAGTTCCACATACTTTCTGGATTTCATGAGTAGAAAGTTATTGTTTCTCTGATATTCACAGAAATGACAGTAAGTTATTTTATGTTATCTATCTGGAAGTAAAATCATGGAAGGAGAAAATTTAAATGGAGGTATGAAAAATAAAGCCGAGGTTATTCCCCTACTGTTGCCCATAAAGAGGGGACAGAGAAGGACAGGCCATACATAGGTGCAGTGCTGTATCCTTTGTAAGTGTGTGAGGTCAGAATGGAATCACAGGAAAACTAAGACATCGTAAGGCAACAAAAAGTAACATGTCTAATGAATTTTAAGAGGAACTAAACTTTTCCCACCATGTTCCTTGAAACAAAGCCTAAAGAGTCATACCATTTTAGAAGATCAAGGGAACAAAACCCAATCAAGTGCAAGGATGGCAAACCAAGGAAGCTACAGGGCCCAAGAAGTTGTTGCTATTTGAGAATGCAGGCTCCATGTTGCCACATCTTTCCATTTCTTAAGAGATACTAGAAATCTTAGGTAAAATTTCCTGACTTTTAAAACAATATGTAGCCCAAACAAAACACCTGTGCACTTTAGACGTAAGCCATGAGCCCCCTGTTAACAAATATTTCATTTCAGACACTGAGGCTCAGGAAGTTCTAGTTCAAAGTCCAATAGCTGCTTGTGGGCAAATCCAAGCCTGGATTCCAGGTCTCTGTGTTCGGTCTATACCCTTCAGTATAACTGGCTTACCCTAAGTATTTCAACAATGTAAAGATGATGGCAAGGAAAAAAGGGGAAAAAATACAAGTGGTTAAGGACCCTTCCATTTTTCCATATTAGTACCCAATTTGCACTGTGAAGAAATGGATCTAAGCCTTCCCAACATGCGTGTGCTCTGCTATAAGAAGCAAGATGCTTACAGGTGTGCAGCCACAGATCCTTTGAGAGATATACAATGATACACAGAACACTTCTCAGATTAAAATCTGACTCAAGGAGTACAAACCATTTTCTTCTAGGATTATGACACTTTCTCAAAATGACAAGCGTGTTGACATAAGGCAATAAACACAACTGACCAGTATTTTCTAAGAAGTTTTACTCGTTAATGCCTTGAAATAACAAACACTATTTAAAAACCTTTAAAAATAACTCGTCCTGCAGTATTTACTTGTTTCTGTTGAGAACTGAGAACAAAAATAGCCACTCATGGAGACTTGCATAAGAATAATGTGCTACATCTTTTCAGTAAAATCACAACCAGATGTCTAAGGTCAAAGATAAAAGTCACCAAACTTTCACAAAACAAGATAATGCAAACTCAGGGAGATTTTTCATTCCTGCAAAGAAAAAAATGTAATGTTCCATGTAAGAATGTTATTGGGGAGTAGTGACTTGCATCTTGCAAGAGTGTGGAATGCATTATGTATGCATAATAGGTTTGCAATAAAGTTAGGGGCTCATTTTTAACAGGTTTGCCTTAAAGGAGCTTTCAGCCATGGGTTCTAAGATGAGAATTTTAGTAACTAATACTACAAATATTGTAAGTACAAAGCAAACATTTTTTATTTTTAAATGCATATATTCCTATGCAAATAAAATGTGATATTTGTAATACATAGACACAACATATTTTTATAATAAAGTTAACAAAACATGGCTTGGCCAAATTCACTGGCTGAATTTTATTTATTTTATTTAGAACTGTAAAATCAATACGGAAAAATAGTTGAAAGAAATTCCTTTACAAAAGAGTTGACTTAATTTCTTATAAAACATTACTATTTAGTTTGTCTGCTTTCTGCCATTGCACAGTCTCAGAAGACTCTGAGAGTATGAAATAAATTATACTTACCACAGACCATACAACTAAATGTCCTCTTATGTTATCTAAAGGAATCAAATTAGAACACCAGCACTTTGTAAATAGCTGATCATGTGATCAGACATTAATCTAGGAGGTCATTCTGTAAGGATGTAGGAGCTTTAAAAAGATCTAAGAAGACAGGAAACTGAACCAATAACTAAATACTACCATGATCTCATGCTTCATTTTGGGAAACAGTGTAGTGGCAATAAAGAGAATTTTAGGACTATTTTAGATACAAGTATGCAAGGATGGTGAGCTTGCTGTCTGCAAAGGAGCTAACTGTTCCTTTATAATTGTCAGAACCAACTTCAGAAGGTTCTGGGCCTATATAACATCATCTCAAAAAATAACAACTATTATTATAGGTCATACTGCAAATGGCATTTTGAATCATACCATCCATACCAAATTAAATTTCCAAAAGGTAAATCATGTGCTTCCATAATTTCAGTGGCATATGTCTGAGTTCTTAAGACCCAGCATTCTCATAGGCAACAAATGTTTGCTCACTGTTTTTTTATTATATTTCCCATCTTGAGAAATAATTTTGCTCTCCCAAACATGCCATACTTCTTTAATGAACATGAATATGTTCATCCTTGTATTACAGCATTTGTCATCTCTTAGGGATCAGGATTTGTTCATCTTTATATTTCTTACTATCTAATGGTGTACTGCACATAGTAGATGCTTAATACATGTCTGTTGATTGATATTCATCAAATCCCCCTTTCGTTCATCCATTCAATCAGTCAATCTAATATCTACTCAGGTAACTCAAATCAAAAAAGAACATTGAAATATGAAATTTGTGCTATTTGCTTCATATGCTTTGATACATTTTCACCAATTAAGGCTTTTTTAATCAAGTTTTCTGCATTCAATGAAGTACATTCTCTCCCTTGACATTCCTAGATTTAGTGTTGCAATCAAGGGGAAATAAAATACTATTTCTAATACTGTTTATAACAGGAATATGGTTCTTAAATCTCCTCCCTACATGTAATGACATGTAAGAGTTCCATCTTCTCATGGGGAACTTACAAGGATTGCAATACCAATCCTTGTGTCATGAAACTTTATCCCCCAGCGTCTGGCCAAATTTAAACTGGAGCACATTCACTGTGCTTTCATAATCCAGCAAAATGCAAGCAGGAGTTCTGGGACCATTTGCTTCATCTTTCTCAGTTAATGGGGCGTCCCTTCCCCCCTTTACCCTAAGAAATACTATTTGGCATGGTCCTCAAGCCACTGCTGCTTTTGGATTTTCAGTTAGCAGCTTGAGCTGACAGTGTCAAATTCCTACTGTGTTAGGGCAGAGACTGGCCACTCTCTGAGAATCACACCTTTACTAACTACCTACCTCGTACAAATCTGTATCAGTTTTCTAAGCAGCATACGGCATCAGGGAGAGACCAAAATTGGAAAGCAGAAGACCTGGTTTTTCATCCTCACTGTCACTATTTTCAATCAAAAAGAGTAACCCTTTAAACTTATCTCTTCATGAGTAAAATGAAGAGTTTGAATAAAAATGTTTTCTGAGATACCTTCCAGAGTTGAAAATCTACAGTCTCAATCTCTTATAGTTTTCTCTTCTATTAAATGGGGACAGTGTAAAGATTAAACTCCATAGCAGACATACTAGATCAGGGACTTTATTTTCTCATTGCTCTAGCCCAAGTGACCAGGACAGAGTCTACTACTTTGTAGGCACCCAATAAATATTTGTTGAGTGAATCATTAGTTGCTTTGAACAGGAACAACGTGAATGTGATTCCTTCTTAATGGTTGCTACCCTGGTGCTAACCAAGGAGAGGATCTAATAGTTCTGCCTGTCTACTGAGCAGTATCAGCCACAACAGCTGTCCCACACTTTATATCTTGCCTACTTATCTCTGGTGCAATTTAACGCCATGCCTATTTTGGAACGGTCTCATGGTTTTTGCTCCAAATCTCTTAACTCCCTAGGCAGCAGTGTTAGGATTGTAGGATTAGTCTGTATCACCCTGTTTTTAGTATTTTGCACCCACTTTTTCAATGATGCTGCCAACTGCTGTGAATAATATCAAAGACCTTTTTCTTCAGATGGCTGCATGGCAAAGTTGGCCAGGGCTATGCCATCTCCCATCACCTCTTGGCATGAGGTACACATTGATCAAAAGTTCTGGATTATTTGAGGCAGATCAAATTTCAAATTGTCCTATTGTCAGAGAACATGTCAGATCATGTGTACCAATTTTTGTTTCAAGATATGTATCTTTTCTCTCCTGTTCTACAGTTCTTGTTTAAGAAATTTAGGACACCATTTACCAAAGCAGTTTCCCCAAAACCTAGTCTTCAGAGATGCTCTCTGATAAAAAGAGTTTCATGGGAAAATAATTTGAGGAAAATATTGCTCACACAATGAATATGACCTTGTTAAATGCTCTGATAAGTCCTGTAGAGAAGAAACCAACTTGTTTTTCTAGCATTTCCCCAATCTTTTTTCACCAGGAAACATTTTCCTTTTCCAGTAACACTTATAAACACCCTGGAATGAAGGAACACTTTTTGAGAAAAACTCACAAGTCTATTTTAATCTGGGGCAAAGAAGGAAATGCAACAAAATTTATGGGAAAAAATGACAATCTTCAAATTAGTACTGACAAATACATTTTCACCTTAAAATTTACCTGTGAGTAAACGTCATAATAAGGAAACAGCTCTAGCTTTGATAGATGCTAGCATTAAACTGTTAAAAGGCACGATAAAGAAGACATAGCACATATATACAATGGATTATTACTCAGCCATAAAAATAAATGAAATTGAGTTATTTGTAGTGAGGTGGATGGACCTAGAGTCTGTCATACAGAGTGAAGTAAGTCAGAAAGAGAAAAACAAATACCGTATGCTAACACATATATACGGAATCTAAAAACAAAAAAAGTGGTTCTGAAGAACGTAGGGACAGGGCAGGAATAAAGACGGAGATGTACAGAATGGACTTAAGGACACAAGGAGAGGGAAGGGTAAGCTGGGAAGAAGTGAGAGAGTGGCATGGACATATATACACTACCAAATGTAAACTAGATAGCTAGTGGGAAGCAGCTGCATAGCACAGGGAGATCAGCTTGGTGCTTTGTGACCACCTAGCGGGGTGGGATAGGGAGGGTGGGAGGGAGACGCAAGAGGGAGGAGATGTGGGGATATATGTATACATATAGCTGATTCACTTTGTTATACAGCAGAAACTAACACAACATTATAAAGCAATTATACTCCAATAAAGATGTTAAAAAAAAAAAAAAAAAAAACTGTTAAAAGGCAGAGCCCCAGTGAGGCATGCTTTCCTCATAAGGGAACAGTCTGTAACCTCAGCTATTACAGCCAAGTTTAGGGTTGGAGGAGGGGGTGCATTTGATAGCTTGAAACAGTAGTCTGCTCCAGAGAAAAGAACTTCTGACCAATAAGGGGAAATCTACCAGGAGACATGCAGACAAGAGATCATCTTGTCTTTACCCAGATAACTCCTCACAGATTTATTTTAAATATGGAAGCAAGTTTTGCTGTAAGGCTGTTTTAAAGAGTGTATTCACATTGGAGGGAAAACACATATCCTACCTTTCTCCCATTTAATACATTTGTACAAGAGCAACAGGAAAAGTTTTGAGTCAAAGAAATGCAACTGACAGAGGTCACGTATGAAGTCAGAAAGTACCTGTACGAGAGAATGATGTCCAAACAGGACCAATTCTTATACGGGAGCCCTGGCCCCAAGAGGCACAAGCAGAACCTCATAACTACGGGGCATGTTTACAGGTCTCTCGGTTGCTTAATACAGCTGTGGGTGGTCCTTGACTTCTTCTGATCTGACAAGGACACCACGGCGTGCTCTGTGGCAAATTAACGTAGGGTACCCTCTTTAGGTTCAACATCAGGCACCTGGGTGTCTACCCTTTATTAACTGATCATGATGCAGTCAGAATTGAGGACCACTGCTCTATTCTCTTCCAGAAGATTCTTAATCTCCCTAGCAATGCAGGTTAAGAAAGAAGGAAAAGAAGAGAAGCCAGAGATGGACAAACCAAAGTCAGGATTCTGGCTTCTATGGCAGACATTTCACATGTCATGTGGAAACTCCCTATGCAAGTTGGTAATTGCTTTTGGGTGAAGAGTGATCAGAACTAGAGACTAAAAGTGATTTTAAGTGAGAGCAGTTTAAAGACTACTGTAGGTTATGGTGACAGTGAGCAGAGGGAAAAGAAGAAGACTTTTACAAACCCCAAGAATGCTTTTGTAGTATAGGATTATTCCTTGTAGCAAATTCATTGTAACCAAATCCCCAAAGACCAATTTCTTAATGCCATAACATGAAAACATCTCTTTTTTATACATATGTATCTATTCTTTTTTGAATTCTTTTCCATTATAGGTTTTTTAAAAAATATTTATTTATTTGCACTTGGTCTTAGTTGTGGCAGGCGGGGTCCTTAGCTGCGGCTCCAGGGCTCCTTAGTTGCGGCTTGCAGGCTCCTTAGTTGTGGCATGCAAACTCTTAGTTGTGGGATGCATGTGGGATCTAGTTCCCTGACCAGGGATTGAACCCGGGCCCCCTGCACTGGGAGTGCAGAGTCTTATCCACTGTGCCACCAGGGAAGTCCTGAAAACATCTTTATATTACAGAGCCCTTTGTTGAAATTCTCTAGTTCCAACTGCATCTTCCCATCAGATAGCCACTAATCACACCAGCTAACATTTATTGAACTTTCATTACATACCAAGCAACATGCTAAGCACAGTAAGCACAGTAGCTCAGTTACTCTTTGTCCCAACCCTATGTGGTGTGTAATGTTATTCTCTGTCTACAGAGAGAAAGGTGAGGCTTGGATAGTTTAAGTAATTTACTCAAAGTCACCCTGCTGGGAAGCAAGAGATGGAGGCACAGACAAGCTGGCCCCTGTCTGCTAGAGTCTCTCCCCTTAAATTGCCTGTGTCAGGCTGCCTGGACAGATACAGTTTAATTATCTACTATAGTACCTCTGTAGTAGATACAGGGTGTCTGTCCATGTTCTGGGTGAAAACCAGGCAGACCTTGCCTCTTTTCCACTGTGAAAGTGTGTTAGAGCTGTCAGACTCTCTTCATCCCTTTGCTTTCCTAAGGCGGGATAGCACTTGGGTCAAGCAACTTCAGAACTCACACATCCAGGTGATCCAACTTTCAGATTTTCTTGGATTTGTAAGCAAAACCCTTACACAGCATCACAGAAGGGTACGTCTGAGAAACACTATGTTTCTCCATGTTCGTCGATGGTGGATCCAAGTGTCATCTGCCCGACCTGTGTCCTAGCTCTGTATCTGATGGTGTCTCTCGTTTCACTGATAGTCAGCTTGGGTGCTCCCTGTTCCATGGTTCCCTCTGTTCTGAATGGATCCCCTTCAACATTCACGGGTTGTATTTGTCCGATTGAGGAGGGAGTCTAATGTCTACAGACAAAGATCGCAAATCTCAGTCCTAGAATGTAACAAATGGTATATTCCTCTCCTCAATTACCCTTGGCCAAATAATAGCAACAATTTTCAGGAACAGATTGTGAGTTTCAATCCAAACAGGTAAAATACCATTTAATCAGCTCTGCTTAGTACAGCAATTTCCAGGTCTCCAAGGGTAGGCCATAGTAACAGTGCTTTGCTGATCTGGTTTCCACACACACACAAAAATCTATTAAAAGAAAATCCTTTAGAACAGATGTGTTGACAAATCCCTGCCCACAAAGCGGTCAAGCTATTTAACAAAAATGTTGGTTCAGTATTTGTTCTCTCTGTTATAAGTGTGGGTGTTTGCTGAATCTCAGTAGGGGTGGGTTGGAGAAGGCGAGCTGAGGACAATCGGGAAAGAAGCATTGGCAGGGCCAGGTGAGGATGAAAGAAAACAGCAATAGGGTAGAGTGAGAGGACAATCAAAACCGAAGTTTTAGAGAAGTTACCAGAAGGCAGAACCAGGAAACCAAGATGTTTACCATTCCAGGCAATGCTAATTTCAACAGATCTTCAACAGAACTGCCCCAGTGCAGCTGTCTTAGATCATCTTCCCCCTCACACCTTCTCCTTAAAGAAACCACTGGATCCTCAGCCTGAAACCTGTGTCTTCTAGACTCCTTTCTCACTCGCCAAGTTCCAGTAACTCTTCCACTTTATTGTCGCTCAAACCTGTCCTCTTCTGTCCATTACTGCCATGGCGTCTCATGCAGGCTCCTCCAATCACCCGCTACTGCCCTCAGTCACACCCTCCTCCAACCCATTCCTCACCTGGCAGCCCAAAGGGCTTTATCTAAACTGCAGAATTTATCACCTAATTGTATCTAAGCACACTCTTTTTACTCCCATCTTTTGCCCGCTCCTTATGCCCCCAGTGCTAATAGGATGCGTAAATTCCTGAAGTGGTGCCCCCACGGCATTCCAAAGAAACTTCCAACTTTTAGAATGCCATACGGGACCCTTTAAGATTAGACGCTGCTTACGACTCCAGCTTCATCTTTTCTCCCATCTCCTTTTCCAGTCCTCACCTATATTCCAGGCAGCATCCTCAACTCCTGAATATTCCCTTCTCTATAACTTTGCACATGCACAGCTCTCTACAGAGAATGGCTCATCACCATAACCAACACTTCCTACCAGGTATAGAGCTAGAGCACAGATCAGGCTGATTCTCTCAACTGCCCCTCCCCTGAGCTCCCACAGTCCTTTGATTTTGTCTCTCTAGGAGCCCTTGTCATTGACACACTGTGTTCTAATCTCCAAAAGATTTTAATCTCCTCAGGAGCAAAAACTCTTGTCAGGACACCCTCAGCATAAGCCTAATGCTCAACACACAATAGCTACTTAATAATTGCTTCTTGAATGAAACAATCTCTGCCCCCACCAAAACTTCCAATGCTAATAAGCTGTTATTTGCAAAGAGTGCACACCAAAGCAAGGGGAGAAAAAATAAATTCTCCATACCTCGTGGCACTAAATTTTTACTTTAACATACTTTGAATTTAACAAAGCCATCTGAATAAGCCATCTGGTTGATTAAAATGGACTTTTTACCTGCAAATATGAATGGGGTTTAAAATAATTTTGTATACTATTCGAATTGTTCTCTCTGATGGAATCCTATCTGCAGTTTAATCACAGTGTTTACTGATGTTTCCATAAATGTATCTGTACTGAAACAGTTTATTTTCTGGACCACAGAGCTCTAATTTCAACCACCCCAGAGAATACCCATCATTTTCATCCAATTCCTTGACTTCATAGGAGGTCTTCATTTCTTCTCAATGGGACAAATGAACCATTTCCCATCATTTAAGCTCACAGTTGCTGCTGTAGTGGAAGTCCTTTGCACAAGAGAGAACAATTCATTAGGTACTCAACAATACTACACTAAGTGCCAGGAGGAGAAATTAAGGACCTAGATAAAGATCCTTTCGTTGAGGAACCTCCATTTTTAGATGCAAATAGTCAGCAACTTGGGAGAAACTGCTGTCAGCACCCTGTATGCTTCCCAGTCTATCCACCTCTTTTTCTGGTTTGCTTTTCTTTCCCTTTTCTGCTTTCCTAGACTTTTTGTCCACTCTCTTTTTGTTTTTTCTTTCTGAGGGTTCCTTCACACATGCCCTTGGCCTTAGGCCTGACATTGACAATCCCAATAACTCAAAACTCCCAGGCCAATACTAAACTTTTCTCTTGCTCCTTCCCTCAACTTCTGCTGCCCCGGGTTCCGCAGAGTCACAGCATCCCTCCACGCCCCACCAGTGGGGAGGCTTTCTGCAAATGATTTAACTTCTCTGCAACATTATTTCTGTTGAAGGAAGTCTTATCTGCACAATCTTTTACAGAGTGTTGCTATATCAGATAAGATAATGAATATAAAAATATGCTAACGCCATAAAGTGCCACACAAATCCCATCATCATGATGATGTTTATGATCATTTTTTTAAGTAAAAACATAAGAAATAAACATGTGACTGTCACATGGACCAAAATAGCTTATTTGATCTTGATTTATAACTCTGCCTAAATTTTCAGTCCCAAAGCCAACCTTAATTTTTTTTTAAATGTCCATCATATAGTTCATATCAATAACCAAGTTGTGACAGATGGATCACCTAAGAGCTAAGTTAATCACCTTTTTCTTAGTTTGTCTAGGCTTTGTTTCTGCAGCAGCTCAGAAGGTCAGAAAGCCACATGCCTAGACTATATCTTTCTGCCATTTCTTGGTGGAGGAGGGAAGGGTTGCCGGTGGGAGTGGGGGAACCCACTTCTTTTTTTCTTTTTTTAAAGAAAATTTTGGGGGTAGGAGTTTATTAATTAATTTATTTATTTTTGCTGTGTTGGGTCTTCGTTTCTGTGCGAGGGCTTTCTCTAGCTGTGGCAAACGGGGGCCACACTTCATCGCGGTGCGCGGGCCTCTCACTATCGCGGCCTCTCTTGTTGCGGAGCACAGGCTCCAGACGTGCAGGCTCAGTAGTTGTGGCTCACGGGCCTAGTTGCTCCACGGCATGTGGGATCCTCCCAGACCAGGGCTTGAACCCGTGTCCCCTGCATTAGCAGGCAGATTCTCAACCACTGCGCCACCAGGGAAGCCCCAACCTTAATTTTTAAGAATGTATAATGGTGAGTGGATGGGAGTGGTGCAGGGCGGGAATAAAAGGTGTGGGGGGGGAGGGGAAAATTCAGTGACAAATACAGGGATTTCCACACAATCCCTTTGGGAAGGATGGCATTAATAATAATAGGTAATATTTATTAAGTAATTTACTATGTGCAGACACTCTTTTAAGTGTTTTTCATGTTTTACTCTCTATCCTCCCAACAACCCTATGCGACAGGAAGTGTTATCACCCTCATTTTACAGAGAGGGAAACTGAGGTACATGCAGTTATATAAACCAGAGTCTGGACCCCACACTCCTGACCAGGGTGTTCCATTGCCTTTCAGCATAGAGCTGTGCTTGAGACACTGGCTGAAGAGCCAAGCTGCGTAGAGTTGGAGGCACTGCACCTCTTGGAATAACCCGCCGATTCATGAGATTAAATGCCCAGTGCATGGTAAGCACACAGTAGATGTAAGTTAGCAACACACTGCCTCAATTTACTTTCTTTGCTTCCCAAACAATTAACTGGGTCTGCTGATTGTCCCAAGGCAAAACAGTTTTTGAATATCATATATTTAAAATAAGATGCCAAGTGAAAACCCGTGAAGACACACAGTGAACCAGAGGAACTGGGATCATTAAATACATAGGGCTCAGACCCTCCCAGGCTTGACAGTAGAATGGGGCAGCCAGAAACCAGAAGTATTCATTTTGCCGTTTGCTCAGTGCTACGACGGCCCTTTGTGAATAGAATTAATTGAATTTTTTGGCCCCAAATCAATCCATACAGGGTAAAGCAGACACAGCCTAAGGTCTGTCTCTCTAAACAGATAAAGTGAAATAGAGAGCAAGGTAATTTTAGATAATTTTAATGTAGTTAGTCCAGTTGAATAATTTAAGCCAAAAATCCCTGTTTAACCTTAATGAAGGTTTTTAAAAATGAAATAATTTAGGTAATTGTCCCAGATTTTCATTTCACTTTGCTTGTATCTACAAAACTTAAACTTGCAGTTGAGAAGCTCATTTTTAAAAAGGACAAGGAACTCAGCTCTTTGTTCAGGTAGAAGGGAAAATCTGCAGTCTTCACTTTACATGATCAGGACCTCCCTTAGCCAGTTTTCTTTCATGGGTCCTGTGTCAGTACTTCCCCTGTAGCTCCTCCTATCATAGAAAGGATATGATCAATTATTTCATAATAAGGTGTGAGTTACTCAGTATATTACTCCTTTCTGGAGTATTTGCAATTTAGAAAAGAGCCACCGAATGAGAGGAAAGCTTTACAGAAAACAATGGATCATTATTGGTGACATTTCAGATATCCACAGTAGGCCTATATCTTTGAGCAGGGAAACTTCCCAGCTTCCTGTCAAAGCCACAGGTATCTATTTACACTATAGAAATTGAAACACTTCAAACTTTTTGGCATTTTAAGAACTAGAAATAATACATCATGATATTATAACCAAGACAATATAAACTTTTATTAATAGATAATAAAGGGACTATCTATTCAATATACCAAAAAGCTATGGTTAGGGGCATTTTCTCAAAATGTAGTTTTTTTTCTATTTTTTCATATATTATATAAGCTAGAGAAGATATTCTTTTCAAATGTAATGAAATATATGGTAAGTCTGACCATGATATTTGGCACCAGCCATGTAAAATTTTTTATATATAAGAAAGGAAAGTATAAACAAGCACATTTGTCACACAAGAAAGGTACTGACTCATTAAATATTACACATTTTTAGAGTAAGTTAAAAATCAGAATATGTGGGGCTTCCCTGGTGGCGCAGTGGTTGAGAGTCCGCCTGCCGATGCAGGGGACGCGGGTTCGTGCCCCGGTCCGGGAAGACCCCACATGCCATGGAGCGGCTGGGCCCATGAGCCATGGCCGCTGAGCCTGCGCGTCCGGAGCCTGTGCTCCACAACGGGAGAGGCCACAGCAGTGAGAGGCCCGCGTACCGCAAAAAAAAAAAAAAAAAAAAAAATCAGAATATGTGTGATGTAGCTGTGTGTCTACATCACATAATGTATGTTTATGTGTGTCCCCAAGAAAAACACCAACTAAGTTTTAGAGACATGACACAATGTCTTGAGCTTTCACCAGTTTTTCTTAACAGCTATTCAACACCATGGTGATATTTGTAAAAACTGCCCATATGGATTTTTAATATGGTAAAAATTTAAGTCCAGAATTTAGAACAACTGCACTGTGTAAGAATTTCACCATTCTCACTATTAGAACTTCTTCCTTTAATAGCAAGATTACATGTATGTATTGTGTATGTATTGTTGGACATAGCACAATACTTACATAGTATTTCAGTCTACCCTCTATGTGCAAGAATTTTTTTTTTTTAATTCTGGTAAAATACACATAAAATTTACCATCTTAACCATTTTTTAAGTGTAAAGTTCAGTGTTGTTAAATACATTCACATTGTTATGCAGCAGATCTCCAGAGCTTTCATCTTGCAAAACTGAAACCTATTAAACAACAACTTCCCTTTCCCCCTCCTCTCAGCCCCTGGCAAGTACCATTGTACTTCCTGTTTCTATGAATTTGACTTACTGTAGATATCTCATGTAAATGGTATATAGTATTTTTATGACTGACTTATTTTACTTAGCCTAACATCCTCAAGGTTCATCCAGGTTATAACATGTGTTAGAATTTCCTTCCATTTTAAGGCTAAATAATATTACATTGTAGGTATATACCACATTTTGCTTATCTGCTTATCCATCAATGGACCCTTGGGTGGCTTTCAAATTTTAGCTGCTGTGAATAATGCTGCTGTGAATACAAGAATCACAGGTATATAAATATATCTTTGAGACCCTATTTTCAGTTTTTTGGGGTATATACCCAGAAGTGAAATTGCTGGATCATATAGTAACTCCATTTTTAATTTTGGGGGGAACCACCATACTGTTTTCCACAGTGGCTGCATCATTTAACATTCCCACCAACAGTGCACCCAGGTTCCAATTTGTCTGTATTCCCACTAATACTTGTTATTTTCTGGTTTTTTGATAGTAGCCATCCTGATGAATGTGAGAAAAAATATTTTTTAAATATATTTTCCTGAAGTCAAAGGCAAAGATTATTTATTGATTGAACTCAGTGCTGCATTTTGTTGTTGAAGAAAACATTTGGAACTGGACACACATGTATTCAGATTGCAACCCCATCACGTTCTGTTTCTTCTCCAGTGATACAGGAATAGTCACACCTTCCTTATACGATTATTCTAATGACTAAGTTAATGTAAACCAAGCACACAGCACAGTATAAGTGGTCAAAAATGGTACTGATTTTAGAACTGATGTTAGAATAAGAAGACTTGAGATATGCATTCACAAAAATCTTGCTAACTTGTTGGGAAGAGACAACTAACTCACATGGGACATCTAAATGATGAGAGTGAACTTGGGACATCCAGAATGTGTTGTAAGAATTCAACACAGGCAGAAATCAACCTACAGCATTCAAAGCACTTAATGTCCATGGCACTTGTGAACTAGAAGAAGGAGAAAAATAATCTCCATGATTTTTCCGTCTGGCATCACCTTCAGGTTAAAAAAAAAAAAGATGCAAGTTGATTTTTTCATTCCTTCTACCCCAATATGGGTAGTTAAATAGGGAGTCAGTGAGAGGTTGACTGGCAAACCAAACTAGGGGTGGTAAGACCTAGAGGTCTGCCATGCAGACATGGCAGGAAAGAGGGAAATCTGGGATGTTGGGCAAGTTTTAAGGAGTTAGGCAGCAGGCAACAAGCACACATCTGGCAAAAGAGATGGTTGATCTGTTATCTAGTATCAAATATTCAGCCACAGGGGATGGGTACCAGAGGGAGGACTCTAGTAACCCAGAAAGGGGTCTAAATTAAAATACATCCTAATAGAGAGGGTGGGAGGATGGCTCAAGAGGGAGGCGATATGGGGATATATGTATACATATAGCTGATTCACTTTGTTGTACAGCAGAAGCTAACACAAAATTGTAAAGCAATTATACTCCAACAAAGATATAAAAAAAAAAATACATCCTAGAGTAAATGCTATATCAAGCAAACTATCAAGGTAGACCTAAGAAGACAAGGACTCACTCGGTTACTGTAATTGGGTACTGAAGCAAAACAAGAGCCTGAATATTAGCCTTACCACAGAAGGTAGGAGGTGGACTAGAAAGCATAAATTCTGAGCTCTTGAATCAATCCTCTAAGAAAAATGTCTCTAATAAAAAATAGACTCAAGGTAGCAGACTTAATGCAGTTGCTCCATCTGAGAATTAAAGGAACTGTGGAGTCGAGGAATGAGTGGTCTGCTCAAGAACCTTGTACTCTCTGCTAAAATTGAAATCACCTGGAATGCAGACTGTTAGGTGAGCTTATGCTCTAGACACTTAATAAATATATGCTGAATGAATGATTTGTGGTTAATGAATCATTAGCTTCACTAGCATGATGCCTACCACCTCCCGCTATAGTCAGGTCATTCATTTACTCATCCAACCAACATTAATTGAATACCTGCTACATACTGGGTCCTATTCTGAGTGCTATAGATACAGAGATGAATAAGTCAGTCCTGAATGTCTCTCAAAATGTTCCCAATCTAATAGGCAATGAGAATCTCTTGGCAACCAAGAATCTTTAGATCAAGCACACTTCTCCATGGGTTATTTCAGCTACCTGCCAGTGTTATACAATGAAACTGGAGCATGTGGTGAGTGATTCTCTGATCCATGTGAGAACATACACTGTACCTCTGAACATGGATAAAAATGTCAGAGGTGGAAGTGAAAAACAGGAATTGTTTCAATAGTTTTCAGAACATTCTACAACCATTCAGGTTTTGGTCAAACAGATGGCCTGATTCCTCTACTTACTAGCCATGAATAACGCCCTGTGACTCACCTTTAAAATGGGAATAAAAATAGTATATACCTCAAAGGTACTATTATGAATGGAACAAAATAAGCACTCAGTAAGAGTGGATCTTTTTAAAATTTATGTTGCTAATAACTTCTTACTACAGATATTAAAATGCTCTGAGAAGTGAGACTAACTTGACCACAGTGGTTAACTTTAACCAGTGGGGGAGTTGAAAATAACACTGATTTCCTCTCTTCCAAATTCCTTCCAACACAAGTTCCTGGCTCACCTCACCACAGATCTGAAATATTGGAAATACTTCTTCAGTATTAAAGAAAAAAACTTTATATCACAGTAATATATGATAGCTTAAAAATGTATATCTCAGTAATGTGCAATGGCTTAAATTAAGTACACTGTATATTCTTGAAATTAAAAGTTATGGAAGGGGACAGCAGAAGCATGAAGAACTACAGTCCTGCACCATGTGGAACAAAAACCACATTCACAGAAAGATAGACAAGATGAAAAGGCAGAGGGCTATGTACCAGATGAAGGAACAAGATAAAACCCCAGAAAAACAAGTAAATGAAGTGGAGATAGGCAACCTTCCAGAAAAAGAATTCAGAATAATGATAGTGAAGATGATCCAGGACCTCGGAAAAAGAATGGAGGTAAAAATCGAGAAGATGCAAGAAATGTTTAACAAAGACCTAGAAGAATTAAAGAACAAACAAACAGAGATGAACAATACAATAACTGAAATGAAAACTACACTAGAAGGAATCAATAGCAGAATAACTGAGGCAGAAGAACGGATAAGTTACCTGGAAGACAGAATGGTGGAATTCACTGCTGCAGAACAGAATAAAGAAAAAAGAATAAAAAGAAATGAAGACAGGCTGAGAGACCTCTAGGACAACATTAAACACAACAACATTTGCATTATAGGGGTCCCAGAAGGAGAAGAGAGAGAGAAAGGGCCCGAGAAAATATTTGAAGAGGTTATAGTCGAAAACATCCCTAACATGGGAAAGGAAATAGCCACCCAGGTCCAGGAAGTGCAGCGAGTCCCATACAGGATAAACCCAAGGAGAAATATGCCGAGACACATAGTAATCAAATAGGCAAAAATTAAAGACAAAGAAAAATTATTAAAAGCAGTAAGGGAAAAACAACAGATAACATACAAGGGAACTCCCATAAGGTTAACAGAGTTTCTCAGCAGAAACTCTACAAGCCAGAAGGGGGTGGCATGATATACTTAAAGTGATGAAAGGGAAGAACCTACAACCAAGATTACTCTACCCGGCAAAGATCTCATTCAGATTCGATGGAGAAATCAAAAGCTTTACAGACAAGCAAAAGCTAAGACAATTCAGCACCACCAAACCAGCTCTACAACAAATGCTAAAGGAACTTCTCTAAGTGGGAAACACAAGACAAGAAAGGACCTACAAAAACAAACCCCAAACAATTCAGAAAATGGTCACAGGAACATACATATCGATAATTACCTTAAATGTGAATGGATTAACTGCTCCAACCAAAAGACACAGGCTTGCTTAGGATACAAAAACAAGACCCATATATATACTGTCTACAAGAGACCCACTTCAGACCTAGGGACACATTCAGACTGAAAGTGAGGGGATGGAAAAAGAAATTCCATGCAAATCAAAATCGAAAGAAAGCTGGAGTAGCAATACTCATATCAGATAAAATAGACTTTAAAATAAAGACTGTTACAAGAGACAAGAAAGAAAACTACGTAATGATCAAGGGATCAGTCCAAGAAAAAGATATAACAATTTTAAATATATATGCACCCAACATAGGAGCACTTCAATACATAAGGCAACTGCTAACAGCTATAAAAGAGGAAATGGACAGTAACACAATAATAGTGGGGGACTTTAAAACCTCACTTACACCAATGGACAGATTATCCAAAATGAAAATAAATAAGGAAACAGAAGCTTTAAATGACAAAATAGACCAGATAGATTTAATTGATATTTAGAGGACATTCCATCCAAAAACAGCAGATTACACTTTCTTCCCAAGTGTGCACAGAACATTCTCGAGGATAGATCACATCTTGGGTCACAAATCAAGCCTCAGTATATTTAAGAAAATTGAAATCATATCAAGCATCTTTTCTGACCACAACGCTATGAGATTAGAATTGAATTACAGGGGAAAAACATAAAAAACACAAACACATGGAGGCTAAACAATACATTACTAAATAACCAAGAGATCACTGAAGAAATCAAAGAGGAAATCAAAAAATACCTAGAGACAAATGAGAATGAAAACACAATGATCCAAAACCTACGGGATGCAGCAAAAGCAGTTCTAAGAGGGAAGTTTATACCTATGCATGCCTACCTCAAGAAACAAGAAAAATCTCAAATAAACAATCTAATCTTACACCTAAAGGAACTAGAGAAAGAAGAACAAACAAAACCCAAAGTTAGCAGAAGGAAAGAAATCATAAAGATCAGACCAGAAATCAATGAAGTAGAAACAAAGAAAACAATAGCAAAGATCAATAAAACTAAAAGCTGGTTCTTTGAGAAGATAAATAAAATTGATAAACCATTAGCCAGACTCATTAAGAAAAAGAGGGAGAAGACTCAAATCAATAAAATTAGAAATGAAGAAGGAAAAGTTACAACAGAAACCTCAGAAATACAAAGCATCCTAAGAGACTACTACAAGCAACTCTATGCCAATAAAATGGACAACCTGGAAGAAATGATCAAATTCTTAGAAAGGTATAACCTTCCAAGACTGAACCAGGAAGAAACAGAAAATATGAACAGACCAATCACAAGTAATGAAATTGAAACAGTGATTAAAAATCTTCCAACAAGCAAAAGTCCAGGACCAGATGGCTTCACAGGTGAATTCTATCAAACATTTAGAGAAGAGCTAACACCCATCCTTCTCAAACTCTTCCAAAAAATTGCAGAGGAAGGAACACTCCCAAACACATTCTATGAGGCCACCATCACCCTGATACCAAAACCAGACAAAGATACTACAGAAAAAGATTACAGACCAATATCACTGATGAATACAGATGCAAAAATCCTCAACAAAATACTAGCAAACAGAATCCAACAACACATTAAAAGGATCATACACCATGATCAAGTGGGATTTATCCCAGGGATTCAAGGATTCTTCAATATACGCAAATCAATCAATGTGATACACCATATTAACAAATTGAAGAATAAAAACCATATGATCTTCTCAATAGATGCAGAAAAAGCTTTTGACAAAATTCAACACCCATTTATGATAAAAACTCTCCAGAAAGTGGGCATAAAGGGAACCTACCTCAACATAATAAATGCTATATATGACAAACCCACAGCAAACATCATTCTCAATGGAGAAAAACTGAAAGCATTTCCTCTAAGATCAGGAAAAAGACAAGGATGTCCACTCTTGCCACTATTATTCAACGTAGTTTTGGAAGTCCTAGCCACAGCAGTCAGAGAAGAAAAAGAGATAAAAGGAATACAAATTGGAAAAGAAGTAAAGCTGTCACTGTCTGCAGATGACATGATACTATACATAGAGAATCCTAAAGATGCCACCAAAAAACTACTAGAGCTAATCAATGAATTTGGTAAAGTTGCAGGATACAAAATTAATGCACAGAAATCTCTGGCATTCCTATACACTAATGATGAAAACTCTGAAAGAGAAATTAAGGAAACACTCCCATTTACCATTGCAACAAAAAGAATAAAATACCTAGGCATAAATCTACCAAGGAAGACAAAAGACCTGTATGCAGAAAACTATAAGACACTGATGAAAGAAATTGAAGATGATACCAACAGATGGAGAGATATACCATGTTCTTGGATTGGAAGAATCAATATTGTGAAAATGACTATATTACCGAAAGCAATCTACAGATTCAACGCAATCCCTGTTAAATTACCAATGGCATTTTTTATGGAACTAGAACAAAAAAAATCTTAAAATTTGTATGGAAACAGAAAAGACTCCGAATAGCCAAAGGAGTCTTGAGGGAAAAAACCAGAGCTGGAGGAATCAGACTCCCTCACTTCAGACTATACTATAAAGCTACAGTAATCAAGACAATATGGTACTGGCACTAAAACAGAAACATAAATCAATGGAACAAGATAGAAAGCCCAGAGATTAACCCATGCACCTATGGTCAACTAATCTATGACAAAGGAGGCAAGGACATACAATGGAGAAAAGAGAGTCTTTTCAATAAGTGGTGCTGGGAAAACTGGACAGCTACATGTAAAAGAATGAAATTAGAACACTCCCTAACACCATACACAAAAATAAACTCAAAATGGATTAGAGACCTAAATGTAAGACCAGACACTATAAAACTCTTAGAGGAAAACATATGAAGAACACTCTTTGACATAAATCACAGCAAGATCTTTTTTGATCCACCTCCTAGAGTAATGGAAATAAAAACAAAAATAAACAAATGGGACCTAATGAAACTTCAAAGCTTTTGCACAGCAAAGGTAAGCATAAACAGGCAAAAAGACAACCCTCAGAATGGGATAAAAAATTTGCAAATGAATCAACGGACAAAGGATTAATCTCCAAAATATATAAACAGCTCATGCAGCTCGATATTAAAAAAACAAACAACCCAATCCAAAAATGGGCAGAAGACCTAAATAGACATTTCTCCAAAGAAGACATACAGATGGCCAAGAAGCACATGAAAAGCTGCTCAACATCACTAATTATTAAGGAAATGCAAATCAAAACTACAATGAGGTATCACCTCACATCAGTTAGAATGGGCATCATCAGAAAATCTACAAACAACAAATGCTTGAGAGGGTGTGGAGAAGAGGGTACCCTCTTGCACTCTTGGTGGGAATGTAAATTGATACAGCCACTATGGAGAACAGTATGAAGGTTCCTTAAAACACTAAAAATAGAATTACCATATGATCCAGCAATCCCATTACTGGGCATATACCCTGAGAAAACCATAATTCAAAAAGACACATGCACCCCAATGTTCATTGCAGCACTATTTACAATAGCCAGATCATGGAAGCAACTTAAATGTCCATCGACAGACGAATGGCTAAAGAAGTTGTGGTACTTATATACAATGGAATATTACTCAGCCATAAAATGGAATGAAATTAGGTCATTTGTTGAGACGTGGATAGATTTAGAGACTGTCATACAGTGAAGTAAATCAGAAAGAGAAAAACAAATATCGTGTATTAACACATATATGTGGAACCTAGAAAAATGGTACAGATGAACCGGTTTGCAGGGCAGAAGTTGAGACACAGTTGTAGAGAACAAACGTATGGACACCAAGGGGGGAAAGCGGTGGGTGCGTGGTGGTGGTGGTGTGATGAATTGGGAGATTGGTATTGACATGTATACAGTGATGTGTATAAAATTGATGACTAATAAGAACCTGCTGTATAAAAAAATTAATAAAAAAATTATGGAAGGAAGGAAGTAAAGGAAGGGGAGAGGGAGAGAGGGGAAAGGGAAGGAGGGGCATTGCAGTTAAATTTGGGGTTAAAGTACATTTTATTTGGTACTTCAGAACTTAGTCTGAGCTTTTCGAAATGTGTAAATACCCAACAGTCATACAGTAAATATTTATTGAGTGCCTGCTATATGCCAGGAATTATTCTAGGTGCTGGAGATATTTCTGTGAGCGAAGAAAAAATTCTGACCTCTTGGGACATATGAAGAATTGGGAGAAATGGACAATAATCAAATAAATATGTAATATAATTCAGGAAATGACAGATATAAAGATAAATAAAGCAAGATAAAGGCATAGAGAGTGACGAAGGAGATAGTTCAGATAGGCTGATCTCTCTGAGGAGGTGATGCTTGAGACCAAAATGGAAGAGGAAGCAAGGTATGCAGTAATCTGGGGAAGAGCATTCTAACCAAAGAAACAGCAAATGCAGAGGTTCTGAGAAGAGAGTGAGCTTAGTGTGTTCAAAGAATAGCAAGAATGCCAGTTTGGAAACTACAGGAGCGCGGGTGATGGAGGGATGGCAAGAGGTAAAATCACAGAGCTATGTAGAGTCCAAATCACATAGTCCAAACCTAGGGTTTGGGAATTTGTTGTAAGTATAATAGAAAGTCATTGGATACTTTTCATAGAGAAATGACATGATCCAATTGGTTAAAAGATTTTTCTGAATGTTGTGGGAAAAATATAATGAAAGGAGACAAGATTGGGAACTGGAGGCTATTGCAGTCATCTAGATAAGTAATGATGTTGATTGGACCAGGTTGGTGTAGTGGAAGCAGCAGCAGTAGTAGAAGTGGTAATAGCAGTAGTAGTAGTCAGAATTGGTAGGTTTCAGGATATATAATCTAAAGGTAGAGCTTCCCAATACTGATGAATTGGCTATTGGGAGTGAGACAGAAATCAAGGATGACTCTTGTTTTAGCTTGCTCAACTGGTGGAATGGCAGTTTTCTTTACTGAAATGGGAGAAAACTTGGAAAGAAAGGGGGTTAATCAGGAGTTATACTTCAGGCATGTTAAATTTGAGATGCCTGTTAGACACCTCGGTGGAGACGTTGCGCAGGCAGTTAGACAAAAGTCTGAGGAAGAGACTGGAGTTGGAGGTGTAAGTTTGGGAGGCACTCTCTCTGAGTAGTAGAAGAGTACTTAGTACTCTTAGTAGTACTAAGTACTTAGTACTCTTAGTAGTGGAAGAGTAATGAGTAGAAGATAAAGAAAAGAGGGTTGGAGACTGAGCCCTGGGGCATTCCGTCATTCAGAGGTCTATTAAAGAGGAACACCCAGCTCAAGACACTGAGAAGGAGCAACCAGTCTGGCAGCAAGAAAACCAGGAGGGTGAGAAATCAAGAATTATACAGTATCCAGAAGAAAACAAATGAGTACAAGATAGGAAAATACAGTTCATATAAAATAAAATGCAAATAGCTCTTGGAAAAGAAAAGATAGTCAATCTCCTTCATAATAAGACAAAATAAAATTTAAACATCATTGCAATATCATTGTTCACCCATCAGATTAACAAAGATTAAAAAGTTTAATAACATACTATATTGGTGAGGTTGTAGGGAAACAGACAGTCATATATTGTAGATGGGTTTCATAAATTGGCACATTCTCTTTGGAGAGCAACTTGACAATAACAAAATTTTAAAAGTAAATATACTTTTTGACCAATCAATTCTACTCCTGGGAATTGATCCTATAGTATATTTATACATGTGCAAAATGATAAATGTACAAGGATATACACTGAAGAATTATATTCAATAGCAAAAGGTCAGAAACAATCATCAGGGAACTAGTTAAATAAATTGTGACTCATCCTGAAATAAATATAATAAAATTATGACAACTGGTTAAATAAATTATGGCTCATCCCAGAATACTATTCAGCTATTAAAAAGAACAAGGCAGATTTATAGGTACTATATGGAAGGCTCCTGAAGACATGTGATTAAGTGAAACAAGTCGAAGTTTAGATTAGTATCTTTATTATGTTACCTATATCTTTTATAAGAAAATAAAAGAATATAGGTACATATATATTTGTATATACCTAGAATATCTCTGAAAGGATACACAATAATCTGGTTATAAGGCTGCCTCCAGGCATGAGAACTGTGTGAGGTAGAATAGAGACTTATTCTCAGTTTATTCCTCTTGTACCTTGTGAATTTTATGGCATGTCCATATATTTCTATTTTTTAAAGTTTTTCTTTTTTTTTAATTTTGAGGAAAGAGTGTTGCCAAGAGGTCAAGTAAACTAAGAACTCAAAATTGACCATTGATAAGGCAAGATGGAGTTCCACAGTGACCTTTATAAGGTCAAGTCCACTGGACTGGTTGAGATGAAAACCTGATGAAACATTCAAGTGAGTGGGAGGTGAGTACGTGGTGATAGTGAATCCAGAGTTCTATACTGGAAAAAACACTGGACTTTGTTTCTACTTCTTACCCAGCCATTTCTAATTCTTTCAGTCTGGACAAGTCACTTAATTTTTGTGAGCCCCAATTACTACATGAGTAAGATGAAGAAAGCCATATTTGCCCTGCCTATTGGAGAGTATTCTTATTGGGCTCAAATGAGAGAATGTCTCTTAATTGATACTCTATAAAACCCTATTAGATAAGATGTATCATTGTTGTTATTAATACCCAAGCACCCTTTTACTGCAGAATAAAACACTAAAAGAAGTGTTTTGGAAAGTTGGAGGTTTAGTGTTTGCTCTGTGGGCCTCTTTTTATAATATAACCTATATTATATTCCAGGTGTGTTCATATTGCTGCTTTCTTAAATGTCTCTTTTTTCCAAATGAAAATATGTTTTATTTCTGGCTGAAAGCTCACTGATTTTAAAGCTATAGCTTTAAAAAAAAAAAGCTTTAAAAAAGTCCTACGGGTTATCTTTGCTTTAACATTATTTTGATAACATAAATATACATAAATTATAAAAATAAAATATGTTAATAGTCTCACTTCCCAGACATAACCACTATTAACTAGTACATTTTCAAATCTTTCCAGATGTTTCTCTATCATAATCAATAACCTTATATACATATTTACTTTGGATTTAAACAAAATCAACTTGGCCCTTCCTGGTAATTCTCAATACAAGCATTAACCACAATGTCCCCCCAAACACATGACCCATCCAGTTTTGACTTATAATAGGAAAATCAAGAACTTTTTTTTTTTTTAACGAAGAAAACCCATATCAAAATTTGGAAAGAAACCATCAGTTTTGATTTTAGTCCCTTTCTAAATGTTCAGATTTCTTTGTCGAGTAGAAGTTGTAGAGCTAATTTTACCCTGCCAGATAATTCTTATCTCATTGGAAGCTGGGGCAATAGCATGGATGGGTGCCCTGCAGCATAAGAAATGCAAAACTCCCTTTGCTACTAACCCTTTTGACCAAGATAATAAGGAATCACTTAATTTAGCCCTGAACGCTCAGTAGTGAATAACATATTCTCACTTGAAAGAGAAATTTTAAGGCATAATAAATATTCTTTTTAATAAAATTAATCTTTGTCTACATAAGATCCATCTCTAGGGCAGGCGCAAGAGTAGAAAGTGCACATAAATCATTCAGTACAGGACTTCCCTGGGGGCACAGTGGTTAAGAATCCTCCTGCCAGTGCAGGAGACATGGGTTCGAGCCCTGGTCCGGGAAGATCCCACATGCCACAGAGCAACTAAGCCCATGCGCCAGTTATTTAGACTGCACTCTAGAGACCACGAGCCACAACTATTGAGCCCTCGTGCCACAACTGCTGAAGCCCACACGCCTAGAGCCCATGCTCCGCAACAAGAGAAGCCACCTCGATGAGAAGCCTGCGCACCACAACGAAGAGTAGCCCCTACTCACCGCAACTAGGGGAAGCCCGCATGCAGCAATGAAGACCCAATGCAGCCAAAATTAAATAAATAAATAAATTTATTTTTTAAAAAATCATGCAGTACACCTCTATCTACAAGTGTGAATTTGTGAGTTGCAGAAACAGCATGCACTGCTGAGATGAAGATACTTCTGTTTTCCTTCTCACCTTCTAATTGTACTTCATTAAGGCAATGTCAGAACTTGTAACAACACCAAATAAATGGGAAAATAGCCAAATTTGGTCATATTTACAAAAAAGTATTTTTTTTTCTTTTATTGGTTATATTAGACTTCTTGGGCTACCATAACAAAATACCATAGACTGGATGGGTTAAAAAACAGAAATTTATTTTTTCACCATTCTGGAAGCTTGCAACTCCAAGATCAGGGTGCCAGCATGTTTGGTTTTCTAATAATGGCTCTTTTCCTGGCTTGTAGACAGCTCCCTTCTCACTGTGTCCTTACATAGCGTAGAGAGAGTCAGCAAGTTTTCTGGTGTCTCTTCATACAGGGGCACTAATCTCATCATCAGGGCCCCATCCTCATGACCTCATGTAACCCTAATTGCTTCCATAAAGGCCCCATCTCCAGATACAGTCACATTGGGAGTTAGGGCTTCAACATATGAATTTGGGAGAGATATAAACATTCAGTCCATAACAGTAGTTCTTTCTGATATAATTTTACAATTAAAAGAATTAGAGAAAGAATGAAAAGTAGTGAAAAATGCCCTGGATTAGAAGTCAAGAGACTTAAGTTGTGTTACAACTCCTGTGTGTCTTTGAATATCTCTCAGTTTCTCCGAATTGTTAAAATAAGACTGGTGACACTAGAGACTCACTATCAGAGCTAAAATTCCATTTATTCAAAGAAAAAAATGTTATAGCACTTAATTTTTCTAACACCAACTAAAATTAATTTCTATCCAGCTGTGAAGATATGATTGAATTATAACTTCCCTTCCCTTTCAAAAATTATCTTCTCCAAACAAAAATCCAGTTTTGTTACCTAAAAATTAATTACAGTATCTATAAGAGAGATAGTTTTAATGTTGCAAAACCATGTACAATGTATATCACATAACTGATGAAGAATTAAGAGAGACTCTGGGGAGCAATCCACCAGAGAAAATGTTTAAGTGATTTCAAATTTCTTGTTAATTTCCATTCATCATCTCACCTTCATCTCTGAATTTACTCCTTCATACTATGATAATGTTATTCCAACCTGACTTAATACAATTAGTTTGTAATCGTTCCACTTCCATAGTGATATATAATTGCCTAAGCTTCATTTGTGAGGGTGATATATAGGTTACATGACTGTCACAAGACACTTCTCAGATACTGTGAATTTAGATAAGTAAGTATTTGGGAGTTTTGTTATTCTTAGGATTCAAACATCTTATAAACTGTAAGAATAATAACATAAACTCCAAAGTTACTCAATAAGTGTTGAGTGTTTAATAGTGCCATGTAGCTCAAGCAATGCTTCATTTTTTTATTTATTTTTTTAATTAATTTTATTTATTTATTTTTGGCTGCATTGGGTCTTTGTTGCTGCATGCAGGCTTTTCCGTAGTTGCAGCGAGCAGAGGCTACTCTTCTTTGCAGTGCACAGGCTTCTCACTGCAGTGGCTTCTCTTGCTGTGGAGCACGGGCTCCAGGTGCGTGGGCTCCAGTAGTTGTGGCACGCAGGCTCAGTAGTTGTGGCTTGCGGGCTCTAGAGCACAGGCTCAGTAGTTGTGGAGCATGGGCTTAGTTGCTCCACGGTATATGGGATCTTCCTAGACCAGGGCTTGAAACAGTGTCCCCTGCATTGGCAGGCGGATTCTTAACCACTGCGCCACCAGGGAAGCCCTTATTTTTTTTAAATTAGAGGTAGGCATAGAAGATATTTGTCTATGACATACAGAAAGCCATAGAAATGATTTCTACACAGCAGAGCATTATTTTTCATTATTGAATCCAACCAGTGGCTGCTCCATTATGTCAAAAATCCATGGAAATATATAAATTTTTTTCAGTCCTTCAATATAGGGCAAATCCAGAAACTCTTGGAGTTGCAGCAGTGCTTGCAAAGAACACTCCCACTCCAGGGACCAAAATTGGGGCAAGGATTTTGTAGAATATAAGGGAGGCCAGGAATCCCCTTACATTTGATGCAGTAATGGATTTGATGCAAATTACATTTGATGCAATTACCTAAAGAAATGGTTCATGAAAATTCTACTTAAAGGCTGTTCTAAGCAACTGTAAACATAACAACTAAATATCCTCTTCCAGTAGTAATCCTGAGTCTGAGGCAATGCATGTCCATTCTGAGGCAGGAAGATGTAGGACATGCAGAGTGTAGGACCCACAAAAGGAACTATACAAAGGGGTCAACACTAGGTCAGAGATATTTTTCTGATCCACACTTACCTAAGATTTCACCAGTTCCCTCACGTAAAGAGATGAATGTCACCATCAGAATAACATTCAATATTCACTGTAATATGTTGGCATATATTCAAGTATAACTTAGTTTTAAGTATAAGAGTACTAATTTGATATCACGGGTTCAGTTATTCTCAATTGCACACAATTCCTTCAAACCTTATTAAAGAATGTTGTTTGGAAGAAATGATCCCCAAGACATCAAGTAACAACTGCAGTCAAGATTCAGTTGCCCAAAGTGACTAGTGTAGGAGTGTCCACTCATTCCTAGCAGAGGGTGCTTAAACAGGTCTTATTCCTACCTGGGTATATACACATTACACCAGCCTTTAACTGGGCACTAAACATATATACTATAGTGCACATGGCATTGTTACTGACTTTCAGAAATGTATAATATAGTTGGAGAGGCAAAACTGATACACACACACTCACAAATTTAGCAAAGGAAGGCCTATGTACAAGATGCTATGCGAAGCAGAATATAAAGAGAAATGAGACTGCATGGTCTTTGACCTCAAAATGACTATAGTCTTTAAGTAGGGGAGGACATAATAATAGCAGTAAAATAATAATTTCAAACATATATTGGTCACATAATGTGCAAAGGACTGCACCAAGAGCTTTGCAGCACATATACTATCTCATTTAATCTTCATTTTAACATGATAGTGTAGGTATTACTATTCTCATTTTACAGATGAAGAGACTAAGCTCACAGATTTTAAGTAAGTGCTTCAAGTTTATAAAACTAGTTAGCAGGACTTGGGTCTGAGTCCAAGAAGCATTAGCTCCTTCCTGTGATATCACACTACATCTCCCACATGTAGACAAATTACTGTGAAATGGCAAACATCATAAAAGTAGACCCATGAACCACAGTGTTTTACATCAGTCATTTCCAGCCCGAGAGAACTGGAAATGTTTGGTGGAGGAGGTGGCCTTTGAGCAATAGTAAGGAGCCTAACAGGAGATGAGTAACTGTAGGAAGTTGGATTATTCCAGGAAGCACATAGGCAAAGGCATAGAGGTAGGACAGCATACGTTTTTTAAAGGGGGAATGTGATTAATAATCTATTTCGGTGGTAGCCTGGAAATAATATGGTGGTGTGGTGGGAAAAGTAAGTTGGAATCAGTTTGGAATCAAATGATAACAAGCAGGTCTTGAACACTAAGGAGTTTAGACTATTTGGAGGCTACCACTGACCTATTAAAAGGTGTTTGTGGAAGAAGGGCATAATCAAACAGCATTTCAGTGTGATTAAACAAGGAGACAATCATTAGGTGATGATACATGACAATTATCAACAAATATTAGCTCAATGTGAGGAAATATTCTTGTCGTTATATTAGGAGAGAACTGGTAAACTGTTTCAGGAGTGGTTAGTTAAATAACTAATCATCAGAATCATCACAGTCTAGACTGGCCAAGAAAGTTACAAACTCAATTTCATCAGTTTCACCCCCAACAGTTTGATCATACTGGGAGAAATAATAAAGAGCAAGGAAAATAAAATAATAATTTATAATAGTAGCTAATCTTTGTGGAGCTTATATGTCAGGCAGTGCACTCCAAACTCTTTATAATAACAATCTGCTGTCTGCTGAGCCCAGATTCACTGCAAAGGAGGTTGTATAGTCGTGTCAACTATTTAAATCAAGCTGTCTGAGAAATCAGAGAAGTTGTCACCTTTCAAGTGATCTAATCAAGATTACTAGTGACATAAAACATAGTCTCTTGCCCTTGTTGAACAGTCAAGGATAAACACTGAAATTACTCACCAACTTTCCTTTTCCTAAACTCCATAAGGACCATTTGTTTCTAGCATGTTTCCATTTCTAGGATTACAGTTTCTTTTACATTAGTTACATTTTATGGTGCTTGTTTCCCGGCACTTCTGTCTCCTCAGCAAACTCTTCTCCAAATCAGAGTGTAGGATGGGTTATTTCTAGGAAAAGCTTCTCCAAGTAAACTGATTCCACCCACTATGTATTCATTCTGGTGTCTTGTTCCTGCATTTTGAAGTACTTTTGGAGCCTACAGCTCACTATCTATGATTGCCTAAACTTTCTCACTGTAATGAGGGCGAGAGATTGTGAAACAAAAAGTTGGCTTTATGACCCCTATAAATCTTAATAAGCAAAGGAAACTCAATCACCTATATTCTCACTCCCCAAACACCTACTGTAAGTAAGCTATATGCATAATAAGTCACATTAGGATAGAATGGGGGGGGGAGGGGGACACTAGTTTGAGCCAAATTATTATCTATAAGTTCTTTAGTAATAGAAATTATTTCTTAATAATATTTGCATGTCTGAATTGGCTAGCATGGTTAACTGCACACTCTAGACACCAAATAAATATCTATCGAATAAATGTTTTTTTTTTTTAACAAACCATAGATTGGTGGAAAGGAGTGGAAATAAAATTCAAACATGAACAACTCACTTCTTTTAACAGCTTGAGTTAAAATAGTAAATGAAGAATGAGGCTAATGGCTAAATTTGAAAAGAATGTTGGATTTTTACAGGGATTTGATAACGTTTTCTTTTACATGACCAATAGAATGAATATCTTTAATAATAATACCTGATTATTTAATTCAACAACTCAGGCAGTTATCAGGTGTCCTCTCAGCTAAAATTAAAATTGTATACATCCCTCTCTCTCACCTCATTTGCTTTTCTCACCATCTCCTTCATTTCAGCGAATGGTATAATGGGTTGAATAATGGGCCCTCCAAAATATATCCAAGTGCAAATCCTTGGAAACTGTGAACATCACCTTATTTAGTAAAGGAGACTTTCAGATATAGTTAAGGATCTTGTGATAGAATCATCCTGAATCACCCCATGTGAGGCCTAAGACAAGCACCCTAAGAGACAGAGAGCAGGAGTCATAGAGGCAGAGATTGGAATGATATAGCCAAGGGAAGTCAATGAAAGCTGACAGCCACCAGAGCTGGAAGACACAAAGAATGAATTATCCCCTAGAACCTTCAGAGGGAGTGCAAGTTTGCCAACACCATGATTTTGAACTTACAGTCTCCAGAACTGTGAGAGAATACATTTCTGTCATTTGAAGTCACCCAGTGGTAATCTTCTAAAAATCTAACAGAAAGGACAACTCTTTCCTGCCACTTGCTCACCAAAACCCCTAGAATTGTCCTTAACTTTCGTCTTTCTCTCACATCACCAATCCATCCAACAGTAGTAAAGAATTTATATTTTTAAAATACATCCAGAATCTGACCACTGCTTACCACTTCCACTGCTCCCACCCATTGAAGCCACCATCCTGTATTATCCCCTTAAAGAGTCTCCTTGATTCCACCCATGCCCCCTACAACCTATTCTCAATACACGAGACAGACTGACTCTTTTAAAACTTAAGTCATGACATGTCAAAACACTGTAAGTCCTCCCCATTTTACCCACAATAAAGCCCAAATTCCTACATTGGCCTGTATAAACCCTGTCAACCCCGGACCTCATCGACCCCCAACCAGTGCATTACTCTGATCCAGCCCACAGCCTCTATGCTCTTCCTTGCTCCTTCTCCAATACTCCAGGCGTGGTCTCTCCTCAAGGTCTTTGCACTGGCACTTCCCTCTGTTTAGAAAGGTGTTTCCTCGTGTATCTCTGCAAAGTTTACTCCACCACCTCCTTTAAGTCTTGCTCAAATGTCACCTTGTCAGAAGTAAGTAAAAACTTATTGAATAAATAATTAAGTGAATGGATTTCAAATCAATAGCTTTTATAACTATCAAGCACTTCTACTTTATAATTATTCTATTATTTTTCTTTTTTTTTTTTTACCATACGACCTGGTCTTAGTGTCCCATCCATATATTCTCAAACTATATAGAATTAGATTCCTTTATAATGCTTACCACCATACATTAACTCCATGATTACTTAATGACCTTGGAAGTTTTGGAAGCATACAATAATGTCCAATATTTTCTGAAGTAGTATATCATAATTTGCCTAAGTTTTAATATGTGACATGAGTGAAGTAGTCTTTTCTTCATAATCAGGGGGACAAGAATGTATCTCCTCATTTTTTCCAAAGTTGAAAACTACTGTCAGAAATATGGATGTCAATTAGTTAATGAATAATGTAAGAGAGTGGTTAGAATAACACAGAAAGTTAGCTTCAAAATGAACAAACCTATCAAAGAAAAAGCCGTTTCTCCAATATGGTCAGCATGGTAGCAGGTATATTATCACTACAGGAAGCAAGTTTGACTGTCAAGTCGATGAAAAATAATTACAATTGTCAGGCAGAGAAATGATGAGATTGTGGGAAATTGAGCATTCCAAAATTCTCACACAGTTGTTGACTTCATGTTATAGTCCCCAAACTCATTTTAATGCTATAAGATCCAATTCACTTTTCCAGAAGTCATTGTTGCCAGTTTTCATCCTGCCAATTGTGAAATGTTCCAATGTGATTTTTGTGTTTGTTTGTTTTATTTGTTTGAGAATTCATTATCGCATTGTCAGATTTCTAGGTCATTGCTTAGAGAGGCAATTTTAGTAGTGTTTTAAATCACCCATGTGATAAACCTTTTCTTTGGAAAGACCTCTGTCTCAATCATCCAAAATAATTTCATAATCTCTCTTGGATTGAAAGTTTATAGATTTGAGGCCACATAATTCTTTCCTTGGCTAAGATAATAAATTTTCCCAAGCTAAAAAGAACTTTCCCAAGCCATGTTGAAAACAAAATTGTAACACTCTACGAAGTGTCAATTTCAACAGCTCAAATACATTTTCAGAAATTTCAAGCAGATCAAATACTTCTGTAAGTTAGGCACTGTGGATCTCCTTCTTGTTTTGCTAGGTACATGGTTTGTAGTGTTCATAATAGCACAGTACTCCCTTTGAAGTCAGTATTCTTGAAGTCTCTGGAGGCTCAGATAAGTTCCTCAGAGACAGACCTGGTATAATTTGTCAAACAGCCCACGGCATTACCAGTTCACACTGTAATTTTGCCAGATCTTATAAGATAAGCTGGCTTGGCCCTAGTCATTAGAGAGATGGGCAGCCTCTAGCGTAAACCCAATTGCTGTAGAAACTATCATTAAAACTATTATTGAACATCTATCTGGTGCCAAAAATACATCCAACTCATTGTAGTCATTGGGATCTGCAGCAAGACAATGCTTCTGTGCTTCACAAGGGACACATGAATGCCTCAGCAGTTTTAATCCATGGAAATGCTGAAATGGAAAAGCACTGGCTGCTCCCTCTCATTCTGGACCACTTACAGTTCCAGTATCCTTTTTTTTTTCTTTTGGAATATAAAAATTTATTTTTTTAAGTCAAAGTATGCAACAAATAAAACCTACAGAAAACAGATTTTCCCATCACAATCTGTTGCTTTACCAAATAATAGTTTGAAAACACATTCCTTCAGTCATTATAAAGTTCTTAAAATACAAAAGAAATTAAATCTGTAAGAAAGTCTAGTAGACCAGATGCTGTTGTCAGGACTTTTATATCGGTGGTTATGCTTCAGTACATCCCACGCCATCCACCTCCACTCATGCCACCTTGCCCATAGTAACCGCCACTGCCTCCACCACCACAGCCATAGCCACCCAAACCATCAGGAGTACCATATCCTCCACTGTAATTGTTCCCCATTCCCATTCTTCCAACAGATCCATAGCCTCCCTGATTATCCATTCCATCTCTGCCATAAACTCCCATTCCAGAACCTCCCATTCCAGAGCCACCTCCAGGAGTTGAATTCAAGAAGAGTTCAATGTATCGATGTTGCATGTTATTCTTATCTTTAGACATGGCAGGTAGTGCATCTTCGTGTGTCAGAAACCCTACATCTGCTTCTCCTGTTGCTCTGCCATCAGCTCCAATATCAATATGCACTCGGATTGGATTTAGTGGTGAGAAGAAATTAGCAATGTCACTTTTGGTTGCATGGAAAGGTAATCCCCTCATATGTACAAAATGACCACCATGAAAACCTGAGCTTGCATCACCAGCTCCACCATAGCCATGTCCTCCCATACCTCTTCCATCTCTCATTCGCTCATCAAAGCCATCATTTTCATAGCCATAATTATTATAGCCACCATAGTCATCAAAACCTCCATAACTTCCATGCCCAGCTCCATAATAACCCCCTCTTCCTCCTATTGGTCTATTATATGGTCCCGGTTGCTGGCCCAGCGATCTTCTTGGTGGATCATAAAATCCTTTGATTTCACTCCTGCTACTTCTTTTTTTTTTTTTTTTTTTTTTTTTTAACATCTTTATTGGGGTATAATTACTTTACAATGGTGTGTTAGTTTCTGCTTTATAACAAAGTGAATCAGTTATACATATACATATGTTCCCATATCTCTTCCCTCTTGCGTCTCCCTCCCTCCCACCCTCCCTATCCCACCCCTCCAGGCTGTCACAGAACACCGAGCCAATATCCCTGTGCCATGCGGCTGCTTCCCACTAGCTATCTACCTTACTACGTTTGTTAGTGTGTATATGTCCATGACTCTCTCTCGCCCCGTCACAGCTCACCCTTCCCCCTCCCCATAACCTCAAGTCCGTTCTCTAGGAGGTCTGCGTCTTTATTCCTGCCTTACCCCTAGGTTCTTCATGACATTTTTTTTTCTTAAATTCCATATATATGTGTTAGCATACTGTATTTGTCTTTTTCTTTCTGACTTACTTCACTGTGTATGACAGACTCTAGGTCTATCCACCTCATTACAAATAGCTCAATTTCGTTTCTTTTTATGGCTGAGTAATATTCCATTGTATATATGTGCCACATCTTCTTTATCCATTCATCCGATGATGGGCACTTAGGTTGTTTCCATCTCCGGGCTATTGTAAATAGAGCTGCGATGAACATTTTGGTACATGACTCTTTTTGAATTTCGGTTTTCTCAGGGTATATGCCCAGTAGTGGGATTGCTGGGTCATATGGTAGTTCTATTTGTAGTTTTTTAAGGAACCTCCATACTGTTCTCCATAGTGGCTGAACCAATTCACATTCCCACCAGCAGTGCAAGAGGGTTCCCTTTTCTCCACACCCTCTCCAGCATTTATTGTTTCTAGATTTATTGATGATGGCCATTCTGACTGGTGTGAGATGATATCTCATTGTAGTTTTGATTTGCATTTCTCTAATGATTAATGATGTTGAGCATTCTTTCATGTGTTTGTTGGCAGTCTGTATATCTTCTTTGGAGAAATGTCTATTTAGGTCTTCTGCCCATTTTTGGATTGGGTTGTTTGTTTTTTTGTTGTTGAGCTGCATGAGCTGCTTGTAAATTTTGGAGATTAATCCTTTGTCAGTTGCTTCATTTGCAAATATTTTCTCCCATTCTGAGGGTTGTCTTTTGGTCTTGTTTATGGTTTCCTTTGCTGTGCAAAAGCTTTGAAGTTTCATTAAGTCCCATTTGTTTATTTTTGTTTTTATTTCCATTACTCTAGGGGGTGGGTCAGAAAGAATCTTGCTGTGATTTATGTCATAGAGTGTTCTGCCTATGTTTTCCTCTAATAGTTTGATAGTTTCTGGCCTTATATTTAGGTCTTTAATCCATTTTGAGCTTATTTTTGTGTATGGTGTTATGGAGTGTTCTAATTTCATTCTTTTACATGTACCTGTCCAGTTTTCCCAGCACCATTTATTGAAGAGGCTGTCCTTTTTCCACTGTACATTCCTGCCACCTTTATCAAAGATAAGGTGTCCATATGTGCATGGGTTTATCTCTGGGCTTTCTATCCTGTTCCATTGATCTATCTTTCTGTTTTTGTGCCAGTACCATACTGTCTTGATAACTGTAGCTTTGTAGTATAGTCTGAAGTCAGGGAGCCTGATTCCTCCAGTTCCTTTTTTTGTTCTCAAGATTGCTTTGGCTATTCGGGGTCTTTTGTGTTTCCATACAAATTGCGAAATTTTTTGTTCTAGTTCTGTGAAAAATGCCAATGGTAGTTTGATAGGGATTGCATTGAATCTATAGATTGCTTTGGGTAGTAGAGTCATTTTCACAATGTTGATTCTTCCAATCCAAGAACATGGTATATGTCTCCATCTATTTGTATCATCTTTAATTTCTTTCATCAGTGTCTTATAGTTTTCTGCATACAGGTCTTTTGTCTCCTTAGGTAGGTTTATTCCTAGATATTTTATTCTTTTTGTTGCAATGGTAAATGGGAGTGTTTTCTTGATTTCACTTTCAGATTTTTCATCATTAGTATATAGGAATGCCAGAGATTTCTGTGCATTAATTTTGTATCCTGCTACTTTACCAAATTCATTGATTAGCTCTAGTAGTTTTCTGGTAGCATCTTTAGGATTCTCTATGTATAGGATCATGTCATCTGCAAACAGTGACAGCTTTACTTCTTCTTTTCCGATTTGGATTCCTTTTATTTCCTTCTCTTCTCTGATTGCTGTGGCTAAAACTTCCAAAACTATGTTGAATAAGAGTGGTGAGAGTGGGCACCCTTGTCTTGTTCCTGATCTTAGTGGAAATGCTTTCAGTTTTTCACCATTGAGGATGATGTTTGCTGTGGGCTTGTCGTATATGGCCTTTATTATGTTGAGGAAAGTTCCCTCTATGCCTACTTTCTGCAGGGTTTTTATCATAAATGGGTGTTGAATTTTGTCAAAAGCTTTCTCTGCATCTATTGAGATGATCATATGGTTTTTCTCCTTCAGTTTGTTAATATGGTTTATCACATTGATAGATTTGCGTATATTGAAGAATCCTTGCATTCCTGGAACAAACCCCACCTGATCATGGTGTATGATCCTTTTAATGTGCTGTTGGATTCTGTTTGCTAGTATTTTGTTGAGGATTTTTGCATCTATGTTCATCAGTGATATTGGTCTGTAGTTTTCTTTCTTTGTGACATCCTTGCCTGGTTTTGGTATCAAGGTGATGGTGGCCTCGTAGAATGAGTTTGGGAGTGTTCCTCCCTCTGCTATATTTTGGAAGAGTTTGAGAAGGATAGGTGTTAGCTCTTCTCTAAATGTTTGATAGAATTCGCCTGTGAAGCCATCTGGTCCTGGGCTTTTGTTTGTTGGAAGATTTTTAATCACAGTTTCAATTTCAGTGCTTGTGATTGGTCTGTTCATATTTTCTATTTCTTCCTGATTCAGTCTTGGCAGGTTGTGCATTTCTAAGAATTTGTCCATTTCTTCCAGATTGTCCATTTTATTGGCATAGAGTTGCTTGTAGTAATCTCTCATGATCTCTTTTATTTCTGCAGTGTCAGTTGTTACCTCTCCTTTTTCATTTCTAATTCTATTGATTTGAGTCTTCTCCCTTTTTTTCTTGATAAGTCTGGCTAGTGGTTTATCTATTTTGTTTATCTTCTCAAAGAACCAGCTTTTAGTTTCATTGATCTTTGCTATTGTTTCCTTCATTTCTTTTTCATTTATTTCTGATCTGATTTTTATGATTTCTTTCCTTCTGCTAGCTTTGGGGTTTTTTTGTTCTTCTTTCTCTAATTGCTTGAGGTGCAAGGTTAGGTTGTTTATTCGAGATGTTTCCTGCTTCTTAAGGTGGGCTTGTATTGCTATAAACTTCCCCCTTAGAACTGCTTTTGCTGCATCCCACAGGTTTTGGGTCGTTGTGTCTCCATTGTCATTTGTTTCTAGGTATTTTTTGATTTCCTCTTTGATTTCTTCAGTGATCATTTCATTATTAAGTAGTGTATTGTTTAGCCTCCATGTATTTGTATTTTTTACAGATCTTTTCCTGTAATTGATATCTAGTCTCATGGCGTTGTGGTCAGAAAAGATACTTGATACAATTTCAATTTTCTTAAATTTGCCAAGGCTTGATTTGTGACCCAAGATATGATCTATCCTGGAGAATGTTCCGTGAGCACTTGAGAAAAATGTGTATTCTGTTGTTTTTGGATGGAGTGTCCTATAAATATCAATTAAGTCCATCTTGTTTAATGTATCATTTAAAGCTTGTGTTTCCTTATTTATTTTCATTTTGGATGATCTGTCCATGGGTGAAAGTGGGGTGTTTAAGTCCCCTACTATGAATGTGTTACTGTCAATTTCCCCTTTTATGGCTGTTAGTATTTGCCTTATGTATTGAGGTGCTCCTATGTTGGGTGCATAAATATTTACAATTGTTATATCTTCTTCTTGGATCGATCCCTTGATCATTATGTAGTGTCCTTCTTTGTCTCTTTTAATAGTCCTTATTTTAAAGTCTATTTTGTCTGATATGAGAATTGCTACTCCAGCTTTCTTTTGGTTTCCATTTGCATGGAATATCTTTTTCCATCCCCTTACTTTTAGTCTGTATGTGTCTCTAGGTCTGAAGTGGGTCTCTTGTAGACAGCATATGTAAGGGTCTTGTTTTTGTATCCATTCAGCTAGTCTGTGTCTTTTGGTGGGAGCATTTAGTCCATTTACATTTAAGGTAATTATCGATATGTATGTTCCTATTCCCATTTTCTATATTGTTTTGGGTTCGTTATTATAGGTCTTTTCCTTCTCTTGTGTTTCTTGCCTAGAGAAGATCCTTTAGCATTTGTTGTAAAGCTGGTTTGGTGGTGCTGAACTCTCTCAGCTTTTGCTTGTCTGTAAAGGTTTTAATTTCTCCATCAAATCTGAATGAGATCCTTGCTGGGTAGAGTAGTCTTGGTTGCAGGTTTTTCTCCTTCATCACTTTCAGTATGTCCTGCCACTCCCTTCTGGCTTGTAGGGTTTCTGCTGAAAGATCAGCTGTTAACCTTATGGGGATTCCCTTATGTGTTATTTGTTGTTTTTCCCTTGCTGCTTTTAATATGCTTTCTTTGTATTTAATTTTTGACAGTTTGATTAATATGTGTCTTGGCGTATTTCTCCTTGTATTTATCCTGTATGGGACTCTCTGTGCTTCCTGGACTTGATTAACTATTTCCTTTCCCATATTAGGGAAGTTTTCAACTATAATCTCTTCAAATATTTTCTCAGTCCCTTTCTTTTTCTCTTCTTCTTCTGGAACCCCTATAATTCGAATGTTGGTGCGTTTAATGTTGTCCCAGAGGTCTCTGAGACTGTCCTCAGTTCTTTTCATTCTTTTTTCTTTATTCTGCTCTGCAGTAGTTATTTCCACTATTTTATCTTCCAGGTCACTTATCCGTTCTTCTGCCTCAGTTATTCTGCTATTGATCCCATCTAGAGTATTTTTAATTTCATTTATTGTGTTGTTCATCGTTGCTTGTTTCATCTTTAGTTCTTCTAGGTCCTTGTTAACTGATTCTTGCATTTTGTCCATTCTATTGTCCATTCTATCTCCAAGATTTCGGATCAACCTTACTATCATTATTCTGAATTCTTTTTCAGGTAGACTGCCTATTTCCTCTTCATTTGTTAGGTCTGGTGCATTTTTATCTTGCTCCTTTATCTGCTGTGTGTTTTTCTGTTTTCTCATTTTGCTTATCTTACTGTGTTTGGGGTCTCCTTTTTGCAGGCGGCAGGTTCGTAGTTCCTCCTGTTTTTGATGTCTGTCTCCAGTGGCTAAGGTTGGTTCAGTGGGTTGTGTAGGCTTCCTGGTGGAGGGGACTAGTGCCTGTGTTGTGGTGGAAGAGGCTGGATCTTGTCTCTCTAGTGGGCAGGTTCACGTCTGGTGGTGTGTTTTGGGGTGTCTGTGGCCTTATTATGATTTTAGGCAGCCTCTCTGCTAATGGGTGGGGTTGTGTTCCTGTTTTGCTAGTTGTTTGGCACAGGTTGTCCAGCACTGTGGCTTGCTGGTCGTTGAGTGAAGCTGGGTGCTGGTGTTAAGATGGAGGTCTCTGGGAGATTTTCGCCGTTTGATATTATCTGGAGCTGGGAGGTCTCTTGTGAACCAGTGTCTTGAAGTTGGCTCTCCTACCTCAGAGGCAGAGCCCTGCCTCCTGGCTGGAGCACCAAGAGCCTTTCATCCACACGGCTCAGAATAAAAGGGAGAAAAAGTAGAGGGAATTAGTAGACGTATGAGGAAAGAAAGAAGGAAAGGAGGGAAGGAAGGAGGGAAGGAAGGAAGGAAGGAAGGAAGAAAGAAAGAAAGAAGCAAAGAAGGAAAAAAGGCAAGAAGGAACGAAAGGAGGGAGGGAGGGAGGAAGGAAGGAGGGAAAGAAGGAAAAACAAAAAGAAAAAAGATACAGTAAAAATAAAATAAAGTATAATAAAGTTATTGAATTAAAAAATTCTTAATTAGAAAAAAAAAAGGACGGATAGAACCTTAGGACAAATGTTGGAAGCAAAGCTGTACAGACAAAGTCTTACACAGAAGCGTACACATACACCCTCACAAAAAGAGGTAAAGGGGGAAAAATCATAAATCTTGCTGTCAGAGACCACCTCCTCAATTTGGGATGATTCGTTGTCTAAAGGAGGAAGGAAGGAGGGAAGGAAGGAAGGAAGGAAGGAAGAAAGAAAGAAGCAAGGAAGGAAAGAAGGCAAGAAGGAACGAAAGGAGGGAGGGAGGAAGGAAGGAAGGAGGGAAAGAAGGGAAAACAGAAAGAAGATACAGTAAAAATAAAATAGAGTATAATAAAGTTATTGAATTAAAAAAATTCTTAATTAGAAAAAAAAAAAAAAAAGGGACGGATAGAACCTTAGGACAAATGTTGGAAGCAAAGCTATACAGACAAAGTCTTACACAGAAGCGTACACATACACCCTCACAAAAAGAGGTAAAGGGGAAAAATCATAAATCTTGCTGTCAGAGACCACCTACTCAATTTGGGATGATTCGTTGTCTAAAGGAGGGAAGGAAGGAAGGAAAGAAAGAAAGAAAGAAAGGACGAAGGTAAAGTATAATAACGTTCTTAAAATTAAAATTGATTATTAAGAAAAAAAAATTTTAAGAAAAAACCATGGACGGATAGAACCTAGGACAAATGGTGGAAGCAAGACTATACAGACAAGATCTCACACAGAAGCATACACATACACATTCACAAAAAGAGGAATAGGGAGAAAAATCATAGATCTTGCTCCCAAAGTCCACCTCCTTAATTTGGGATGATTGGCTGTCTATTCATGTATTCCACAGATGCAGGGTACATCAAGTTGATTGTGGAGCTTTACTCCGCTGCTTCTGAGGCTGCTGGGAGAGATTTCCCTTTCTCTTCTTTGTTCTCACAGCTCACAGGGGCTCAGCTTTGGATTTGGCCCTGCCTCTGCGTGTAGGTCGCTGGAGGGCGTCTGTTTTTTGCTCAGACAGGACGGGGTTAAAGGAGCCGCTGATTCGGGGGTTCTGGCGTACGGAGGCCGGCGGCGGGGAGGGAGGGGCACGGAATGCGGGGCGGGCCTGCGGCGGCAAAGTCCGGCCACCAGCCCGAGGCCTGCCGTGCGCTGTCCCGGGGAAGTCGTCCCCGGATCCCGGGAACCCGGCAGTGGCGGGCTGCACAGGCTCCGCGGAAGAGGGGAGTGGAGAGCGACCTGCGCTCGCACACAGGCCCCTTGGTGGCGGCAGCAGCAGCCCCAACGTCTCCCGCCCGCCTTGGGGTCCGCGCCTCCAGCCGCGGCTTGCGCCCGTCTCTGGAGTCAGCGCCCTCAGCCGCGGCTCGCGCCCGTCTCTGGGGTCCGCGCCCTCAGCCGCGGCTCGCGCCCGTCTCTGGGGTCCGCGCTTTCAGCCGCGGCTCGCGCCCGTCTCTGGGGTCCGCGCTTTCAGCCGCGGCTCGCGCCCGTCTCTGGGGTCCGCGCTTTCAGCCGCGGCTCGCGCCCGTCTCTGGGGTCCGCGCTTTCAGCCGCAGCTCGCGCCCGTCTCTGGGGTTCGCGCTTTTAGCCGCGGCTCGCGCCCGTCTCTGGAGTTCCTTTAAGCAGCGTTCTTAAGCCCCTCTCCTCACGCACCAGGAAACAAAGAGGGAAGAAAAAGTCTCTTGCCTCTTCGGCAGGTGCAGGCTTTTCCCCGGACTCCCTCCCGGCTAGCTGTGGTGCACTAACCCCTTCAGGCTATGTTCAAGCCGCCAACCCCAGTCCTCTCCCTGCGCTCCGTCCGCTCAGAGCCTCAGCTCGCAGCCCCGCCCGTACCGGCGGGTGAGCAGACAAGCCTCTCGGGCTGGTGAGTGCCGGTCGGCACCAATCCTCTGTGCGGGAATCTCCCCGCTTTGCCCTCCGCACCCGTTGCTGTGCACTCCTCCGCGGCTTCGAAGCTCCCCCCTCCGCCTCCCGCAGTCTCCGCCCGCGAAGGGGCTTCCTAGTGTGTGGAAACTTTTCCTCCTTCACAGCTCCCTCCCACTGGTGCAGGTGCCGTCCCTATTCTTTTGTCTCTGTTTATTCTTTTTTCCTTTTGCCCTACCCAGGTACGTGGGGAGTTTCTTGCCTTTTGGGAGGTCTGAGGTCTTCTGCCAGCCTTCAGTAGGTGTTCTGCAGGAGTTGTTCCACGTGTAGATGTATTTCTGGTGTATCTGTGGAGAGGAAGGTGATCTCCGCGTCTTACTCTTCCGCCATCTTCCCTTACTCCCCACTCCTGCTACTTCTGAAGATCTCAATATACCTGTGCCCTATTCTTTCCTTGTGTTTCCCCAGAGCATTTTCTGCTATCTCCTTTGAAGCAAACTGCACGAAGGCCTCCCCTGTGCCTCTCCCCGGTAGTCCATCGTCAGTGTTATCCCATTTGGCACGATTTCCAACCCTTGAAAGAACTGAACTATTTCCTCTTTGCTGCAACCAAATGGCAGTCCACGAAGTCGTACTGTCCCATCATTAGCGTCATTTGGACCATTATGTTTCATAACCCAATCCATCTCAATACCGTTTGATTTAAATGCCTGTCGGGCGACAGTAGCGCCGACTCCGCTGCTCGCGGGGTCCGGTTGTGAGCAGGAAGAAGTCGCCCGCCTCGTTCCCACAACGGTTCTTCCAACCGTCCCCGGCGGCAACCGCTAAGGGCTCCAGTATCCTTTATCATCCCCTTATATAGCCAAGAATCTGAAGAGAGGCCCAGATGTAATTTGATCATGTTTGGCCAGTTTTATCTCCAAAACACTTCTTAAGTCGATCTCCTCTTCCTTCATGCCAAATACCACTGCCTTAGTTCAGTCCTTCATACTGTTCACCTGGACTAACACAAGAACTTCCAAACTGGTCTCTCTAACTCCTGTCTACCCACCTCCCTTACCCCAAATCTACCCCCTTATATACTCCACATTGCAGCCAGAGTGACCAGCCTAAAACACACACCTGATCCTTTCACTCCCAAGTTTTGAATGGTTCTGAATTCATTCATCTATTCATTCGACAAATCCCCAGTGCTCCAGCACTGGGAATACAACAGTAAACAAAACAGATACATTTTTGCCTTCTTGAAGCTTGCATTACTGTAGGTAAGACAGGCAATAAGAAGACAACTGTACAATGACATATGCTGTAGGAAAGAGAGACAGAGAGTGATGGAGGTGGGGGTATCTTAGAAAGGGTAGACAGGAGGGGCCTGTCTCAGCAGAAGGGAGTGAAGGGAGAGGGTCGACCATGAGAGATGGACAGGAAGGAAGGAAGAGCACAATAGGCAGAGGGATTAACGAGTGCAAACACCTGAGTCAGAGAGATGCCAGCATGTTCTAGCACATCAAGGTGGCCTGTGAGTTTGGAGCCCAGTGTGTAAGGGGGTTGAAGGCAAAGTGGGGAGCAGGGCAGGGGCCAATTCAAGTAAGGATTTGCCTTCCAGGCCTTGGTAAGAATGTGGATTTTATTTTAGATGTGAAGAAGCCATTGGAGGTTTGAGCACTCACTGGGGAATGTTATTATCTGATTTATATTTTAGAGGGACCACTCTCACTTCTGTGAAAAGGGTAGACTTTAGGAGAGCCAAAATGGAAGGAGACTTATTCCCACTATAATTGTGGAGTTACTGCTGTGATCCATGGGAGCTTGGACTGTGATGGTGATGGTGGTCAAATTTGGCATACCTGGTCAAGAGGGTTTGCTGAAGGATTGAACGTGGGTACGAGAGAAAGCAAGGAATAAAGGACTCAGCATTTCCCATAGGATAAAGCCCAAGGTTGTAGCACAGCATCCAGTTCCCTCTCAATCTGACACCTGCTACCTTCTTCAGCCTCATCTCCCACCCACATCTGAAAAATTTCCCTACAAGAATTCTGATTTCTGGGAGTTTCCCTGCCCACGTGCCCATGCTACTTCACATCTCTGTGATGTTTTTCAGGCTGTACTTTTTGTGTGGATCTCCCTTCCCACTTATACAATTCTTTCTCAAGACTCAGCTCAGGCATCATCTCCCCAGGAAACCTTTCCTGTATTAACTTTCCAGGTTAAATTAAGTACCCCTTCCTGTACTCAGCATCCAGGAGTCTTATCTCAGAATTAATCATATTGCATTGAAACTCTGATTTTTGTCTGTCTTCCCACTAGCCTGTCACCTCCACAAAAGAGAGATCTTGCATTATATGCCTTGCATCCCCAGTGCTTCACTCAGTGCTTACACCCAGCAGAGGTTCAATAAATGCTTGTCGATTTGAACTGAATCTTCCAGCAACTCTTTATGCCATCAAGGCAGCATTATCAGGGACCACAGGGAATCATAGCGTCAAGAGAAACCGAGAGTGAAGCTTTCCTGGATAAATCCCATTGTGAAGACTGGCATGTTGACCACGTGGATCACGTGCTCTTCTTATGGAGTGCTCAGGGCCTTTAGTCAAAGTAAGCCATCCCCAAAACATCTCTGCATGTGATAAATACAGGGATCAAGGAGTAAATGCTTGGGAGTAAAGGTAAGAGAGAACATAGTTACCTACTCTCTTTTGAACATGGGGTAACAGGCTTCTAGAAAAATGAAACAAGCAGGCACTAGCCACCTGTTTTCTCTGCCTGTATCCTCAACAGCCCATGCTGCTTTTCCTGGTCATCATATCTGATAGAGAATATCAAGAGAATCAGTCTGCAAGCTGCAGGTACAGAACAGTGTTCAGGGGATCTATAATCACGTTACATAAAGTGGGGTTTATATAAAGTTGACAGAATGTGCTGATGTGAGCCATTTACAGTTCAATTGTAACAGAGCAGTCTGGCAAGCAGCTAGCTTTATCTGGGAGATGATGTACTTTGGATTCTGCCATCAAGTCAGATTTAGAATAACAATCTGAAGGGAACACAATCCCCCTTTTAAAAATCTTGCCTTCTCTTCCTCGGATCCAGTGAAGCAAAAGAAGTTAGAAGAGTCTTCATAATACCAGCAGACTTTTCATTACTTTTTATGGAAATGCAACTTATCTAAAGATTTTTTTGTCAAGGGAAACATAGTCAATATACAAAACTAGATTTAATACAGCAGACAACAAACTTTTTTTTAAACAACTATGCTCCTTGAACTTTAAAAATTTGCCAGATGAATTAACCAAATCTTTAAAAAGTTTTCAGCATAGCTTTACTAAGTTCTATAAAACACACAGTCAATGACAATTCTATAAAGGGACTAAGTTATGGAAGAGACACAGATTGTCAGTCCATATATGTTGCATGTGTATGAAAATGTTGAAAACTGTTTTCCTTAAACACAAGAATGTATTGTCACCTGGTTTTATTTTCACATACATTCTCAAACATTTGTTTGAAATAGTTTTCCCAGTTTGTTTTTTCTGTTGTTTTCATGGTTTCTTTTGCTATAATCAATTTTTTAAATTTTTATACTTAAGTGTTTTAATATTTTTCTTTATGGTATATAGGAGGGGGAGTGTGTGTGTATGATGGTAAAAGGCTTTCTCCTCCACAAGAGTGTAATACTAGCTACCCTTGGTTTTTGTCTTTAATTCTATGGTTTAGTTTTTTACACTAAATCTTTAATCCATTTGGATTTTATATTAACGTAACAAGTGAAGTCAGTATTGAGCTCTTTTTTTTTTCTGAATGACTAAACAGTTTTCTTAACATTATTCATTAAAGTATCCATCTTTTTGATATTGCCATCTTTATCATATATTTTATTCCCCTACTAACTTGAGTCTCCTTCTAGACTCATTGTTTTGTCTCATCCTCTGTCTATTCCTGTCCTAGCAAAACCACATTGCTTACTTAATAATGCCTTGATGCTGGGGAAAGTTACCCATCATCACTTTTCTTTTTCAGAATTTTATTAGCTGCTATATTCATTGACTATTATATTTTTCAGAATATTGTTGGCTATATTTATGATCCAAGATTATGTTTTAGATAAGGAATCTTTTAGAATCTTTAGAATCATTTAGTCAAATTCCCTCCAAAAAATCCCATTTGGAATTCTGACTAGGATTACCATTCATACCTTGATTGACTTTGAGATCATGGACATCTTAACATTAGTGATTGTTTCTAGCCAAGAAAAGATGTCTTTCCATTTTTTTGTCTCCTTTTATGCCCCTCAGCACATTTCATCAGTCATGCATATTTCATGTTAAGTTTATCCCTAGGTATTTTGGATGTTTGCAAGTTAGAAATTACAATTTGTCCAAATCCTGCACGTCAAGATTCAAAAAAGATCTTAACCTCCAACTTTTAGTCAGCACATCCTGTTAATGTACCACTTAATTTTAAATTCTAGCTCATCCTGAAATAAATGTGTCCTCACTAAGTTTCTTTAGTCATAGCCTTTAGAACTTTATCATTTGTAGCTGCCTGATAGCTTTTGAACATTCTAAAAATTTCAATAGATTCTTATATTATGAATCTAGCCCTGCCAAAGTAGAATTAAACAAAAGCAAACAAACAAAAGAACACTACTTCTTTCAGTCTCACTTACAGCTACAGTGCAAGCATCAGACCTAGGTTGTGTCAAGCAAATATACCCATAGAAGACTCCAGAAGTAAAACATGGAAGGTAGCAACATGAACCAGTGGCCACATGTAGGGAAATTGACCTTCTGGCAAATGGGGGAGTGGTAGTATCTGATTCTTTAGAAGGTGTCTGGCATGTGGCAACAAGCACAATCAGTGGAGGGTGGCAGCAGTGTTCTCTTGCTAGTAACAGTCCTGCAACATGGTGGAGCAGAGCTGCAAGTTGTATTGTTTAAGCATGTGTGGCATTCAAACCTCGTTCAGTGGCTACTATAGAAATTTTGTGAGCTATCTGAAGATACTTTAATAATTAATCTCTTTCTCTTTAAACTAGCCAGAGTACTGTGGCTTGCAACTAAAACTGGACAATTTATAGACGAAAGATGGAAACTCATGTAGTAGGCACTAAGAAAAAAGAACTATAAACAAAAGTGGATGGATTGTGCCTATGCTTGTCTTTCTATTCCCTCGGCTTTTATCTAACTATGTCCTTTACTAGGCCTCTGACTAGTAGACAGTTTCTGTTTGAATTCCTCAAGGGCTGCTAAACTTGGCTCCCTGGTGCGAAAAGCGAACATACTTTCATAGCACAAGACTTTGATCCCTCAGTTGTGTAATTAACTATGTGTTATGGAGAAAATGTGTGAATCTGACAATTATTTTTTTAATTCTTGTTAATATTGGCCATCAGTATATCTAGAGGAGATTTAAGTGTAAGTATGTTTGATCACACAAATTAAGTATACATACACAACTATTAATTCACAGTAAAACAATAAACACATATATTGTTGCTAAACTACATACTGGTCTCAGCTACACCATCACCATCAATAACCCTACATATTTTACTGGGTTTCCAAGGCCGTGTTAGTAAGCTAAAAGAGACCAAGACTTCAGAATTGAATAGGGCTGGGATTTATTGCCTTTGTTATTGGCATCTCATAGGGGAACACCAACTGAAGTTAAAAAAGCTCTCTTCAAGATTGCTAGGGATAAAATATGGACACATGAAGCTGAAAATATATTCCATTCTCTTCTTTGTCTAATTCTATTTTCTTTTTAAACCTCATATACGTGGGTGAACCATTTCTCTTTTCAGGTCTCCTTTCTACTTCCTCAACTAGATAGTGAAAAACCTGTTCTGTTCTCCCTTAGTCAAATTCAAAGATACCTAGGGCTTCTCCTCTATTTGCCTTCACCAAGACCAAGATAACCCCTACTCATTACCAGAAGTGCACCTTGTACCTGTTCACAGCATCTGTTAGTCATTAGAAGAACAGCTATTAATGAGGATTAATTCCCAGAATGCTCACACCCATTTCAGATGCCATTTATTTCTCTAGTTTCAGAACCACTAGCCTATAACCTTCATTGGGAAAGAAGCTTGTGTCTCATAGAGTTTAGCACAGTCCCTGGTACACGTAGGCTTCACAAGCACTATTCGTTAAATGATGTTTTGGTGTTGGATTATCATTGATCAGTTTCTTGGATGTATGTGAAAATGCATTATAAGTAAATTTCAAATTTCCAAAGTATTTGAGGTGGTCTATGGTCCAAATAGCAAAACATTCTGAATAAGTATATATTGGTTTTCCTTCTGAAATTTATTCTTATAATTTACTTTAGAAACAAGAAGATGAGAAGGAAATTCATATCTATTCCACAATTGCCTTATCGGAATACTTTTTTGAAAACTTTATGGTTCTGCTTATATAACCAATTATATGCACTAACAGTAGCTTATTCAAGTGAATTAATCGACAGGGACCATCTAACAAAGAGTTGAACTGAAACATTTAACCAGTGAGAGTCCGAGGGATTATATCAACTATTTTATGTGTTGGAATTGATATTTCTAGATTCCATGTTACAATATATACAATTATAATTATGTGGGAAAATCTCTGTCAAATTGAAAAGTCTGACATTTTTTCTGATCAGACTAATAGGCCATGTTGTCTAGACATAGACTTTTCCTGTGAGGACATGGCTAAAATGGGGTTTTAAATACTAGTTCCTTTGCCTCTACATCTATCCAATTGCCCTTCTGAAAGACAAGCCCTAGCTCAGGTAGCTGCTACAAATTTTCTCTTTTATGCCATGATTCATTTTTCTCCTATTGACCTTCCTTTTTCAGTAATAATTGCAATAAAGATTAGTAGCAATTGGGAAATCAAGAATTTTACCCAAGAAACGTAAGAATATGAGAAAAACTGAAAACTTGAAGGGTAGTGTCCTTTATAAGTACTTTCTTGAAGTCATTTATTTATTGCCATAGATTAATCAAGTTTCTTGGAATTATTGGCTTTCATATAAACACAATTAAGAAACATTTTTTCACATAAAAAACAGATGGGTACTTGTTTTCTAGTAAAGCAAAATGATGACAAAATGAAAAGGGGAAAGAGGGAAGCTCTCCAAAACCTACAAAATTGCAATTGCTTCTTCCTCTTAAGGAATACTAAAGGGTATTTTTTTGCCCCTTCATTTGGGAATTTATCTCCTCAGCTTCAACCATGTTTAACAGGAATCTTACAGTTTAATGCCTGTACCTCACATTGAAAAGAGCAGGCAAAACTGTAAATAAGCATTTTAAAAGGATGAGCTTGCTCTTAGAAATCTTTTGAAGCCACTCTGAAGAAAATCAAGTCCACGATAGTTGGAAACAAAAAAATAAGTAATGATTACTAATAGTAAGTGGCCACTTACAAAGCAGAGGCTTCTTTTATTTATAAAGTCTCCACATCGTTTAATTCAATTTGGATGACCCATTTCTTTGCTGTTTCAAATTCATGTCAATTCTAGTGATCCCTTTTCTTTATGTACCACGGTGCAGATTAAGGTCACTGATTTTGCATAGAACAAAATGAAGAAAAAAGAAAAAAAAACGAGAACCCAATTTCAGTCAGTTACTGGGAGAAAAAAGGTCAGTCTGTTAACAATTATCTATTAAATAGCCACTATGTGTGGAGTGCTGAAATAGATTCTGTGTGGGGAAATGGGAAGCAGAAGATAGTAACCATACCTCTTAAAGAACTCAAAATATAAAAGGGACAGAACAAATCTCACAGAGACTGAACAAATACAAAAATAAGAACATGCAAAAAATAGGGGAAATATGTATGACCAGCCTGAAAATTCCATGCAGGATAAAATCCAAGATGAGTCTGACTTACTATCTTACCTTTTGTGGTACAGTTCACCTCACTCCTCTTTACTGCTTTGCCATGCTTACGGGATAGACCCTAGGACAGGAAAGCAGGGTCAGACAGATGCAACCCACATGTATCAGCCTCCCATCACACAACTGTTGGAACTATTCAAATTTCCCTCCAGATGTGTGAATTCAGAGGGTTTAAAGAAACTTTTTAATACCCAAACTATATTCTAGAAAACCATTAACTTAAATCTTCACTGGAACATGAATGCTCTCCCCCCTACACATACACACACACTGGTTTAATTAAAAAACAGTTAAAATTGATTAACATTTTTCATTGGATTCCTTAAGAAAAAAGAATTTAAAAAAGAAACAATTCTCCGTTTGTGAATCTGGGCCAAGGGAGCAGAAGACGAGGTGAAAAATGAAAGATGGCTCTGGCTACCCCATGCAGTATTGGAGAGAGCATGGTGTTACTTGTGTTTATCTTGATAGGGGGGTGTCCAATCAGAGGGCAATTTTTGAAAAACAGTAGGAAATGAACACAGAACAGCAACCTGGGAAAATCAGCAAGCATGTCAAACAGCAAACACTCTTAGCTTTTTCTTCTCTCTTTTCCTACATTTGTTGGCAATGACAGTCACCAAAACACAGGATCACATGCATTAAACTTTTTAAGATAAAGTTCCTATCTCAAAAATAGTAAATTCCTAGTGGGAGCAGGATAAGAGGTATGTTGATTCTTTTGCAGATAGATAGTTTCTACTGTGGATGCCAGTGTCTTTGTTGATTTTGTGTTTTTTTAAGTGCTCAAAAGAAAAATACCATCCATCTGTCCTTAATCTGGAAATGACTCAATTGTTTAGAAGCTTTTGTTTAAAGCTCACAGAATTGCTGTACATTGACTTGACTGCCTAAATGTGAAACGCAGGCCTTCAATGAGACACCCAAGTGAGAAAACTATTAGAGTAACAGAATTATGTTTTTTAATAACCATTTATTGTAATCCAGTGTATTTAGCTTAATACCTTATGTCTCTTTGACATCTAGTTAAAATGTTAGTCTCATCTAAATGAAATTGATGAAATCTAAAATGTATAATTAATGACCTCCTTTGCAGAAGAATAGAAAATTAACTTTATTTCTTTTAGAAAAGGTGTTATTCTCATGAATAACCAAATTTCTCTAAGTTGTTGGAAGTAGTTTAGCTTAATAGTCTTATTTTAAAAAATCACAGATATTTTCTTCTTCCTTTTGCAAAAGGAATAAAAGCCACATGCACTGTCACGCTAATGCTCAAAATTAGAAATTTTTTGCTGGCTACTTCCATTCTCAGCCCTCACACTCATCACTTGCCGTGCCCCTTTTTTACCCTTTTGTATCATTTCCACGCTTATCTGTCTCCCCAAAAGACAGAAGCAGGAAGTAGTTCTTGTTCATTGTAAGCTTTAGCACTCCCATCTCCCAGCCCAACAATGTGTACAGAGTAGGCACTCAATAAATGTTGGCCCGTAAATATTTTAAAACTTAAATTATGTGCAAGAGACTATGTTTGTTTCTATATACAAAGATAGGGAATTTTTGACATCACAGCCAAGATGACACCAAGACTTCCAAGTGGGCACACAGTGTGTAAGCAATACCTTACCCACCTCCACCTTCCCCTAACCAGCCTGAAGCTGCTGTTTGATTGAGTAATATAACATTCCTCCTTACTTACCCTCAAGGCTGCTCTTGATACCAAATAGGTACTAACTGCTCCAAGGTTGAGAGTCCCTGTGGGGAGAGCTTAGCTGTGAGCAATGCTTTATTCCAAGGACAGATAGAGTCCCAAAGAAGCCTCTCTAGACTTCCCCAGCCCTCTAACCTGTGTGGGAATCTAATGATGCCCTGGACAAAAAAGGCAGAGTTCCTTAGACAAAGTGCATGTGGAGGAGGGAAGATTTATCAGCTGCTGAAAGTTGGCCTAGGGCAATGGTGGGGGTGAGTGTCATGAGTCTGTAGAGTGTTTGTCTAAATCTTCTTTGAGTCAGTTGTATTTCTCCCATCAGCAGATCCAGTGCTCCAGTACACATGGGTTAGAATGTTTGGCTTCTCATTCTCATCTCCACTCTGGTTGAAGCCAGGCATCCTCAATAGGGAATGAAAAGGCTGGAGCAGAAACCCTTCAGGTTCAACCTCCCCAGCTCCAAGAGTAGCAGCAGCGAGGAGAAGAATAAGCAGGACTAGCTTGAGGCTGTGTTCAAAGGAAACTAAAAGTCCTAGTCCTTGACCAGACAGCCCAATAATCAAGCCCAAGAATCAAGCACAGAACCAGAAATAGTTCCAAGCACAAGATTTGCAATAGAAAGCAAAGGGCCTGAGGGGTCAGAGAGAGAGCTGCAGTGACATGCCGAAGGAGGAAGCCTTTGATGCTGTCCCACACACGTATCCACTAGCAGGCAAGGAATTGTTAACGGTCCTGGCCAGTTTGGACTTCTTTTTTTCTCAGTTCCCAGGACGTCAGAATGAGAGTGGGACATTATAGAATCCATGCGCCTGCCCTTCTAGGAACAGTTTTTAGTTTGGAGTGCTTGTTTGTTTGTTTGTTTTCCAAAATCAGCATCAGAGAACCATCCATTGTCTCTGAGAGAGAGGGAGAGCAGCGATGTGGGAGGTGGCAGAGATGATGGTGATGAATGCAACATTGCTGAAAGCAGCAGAAAAAGCCTCAGGAAGTCAGCAAAAAAGGAGACCTATCTATGTTTCCAGGAGTGGCACCTCTGACCGAGATCAATGAAGGGAAAGCCAGAATAACTCAAATAATTGTACTAACACACTACTTTAGCAAATAATAGCTGGTATGTGAGTAGGTGAGAGGATCCTGAGAGACCAAGGGTATCAGGGTAAGATATGAGGCCAAATTTGCAAAAGGAAACAATTGGCGGTGCTACACTCTCCCTGTGGAACGTGTACCTGTGCAAACATGACTGTCGCAATTGGATTGGATGGCTCAGACTAAGACTGGGACTCACCTGCATGCTGTGTATATAGACGTGAGGGAACTAGGGTCTTTCATTTGTCATCTGCATCAACATTCCTCAAATATTCACTGAATGACCAGTAGACACAGACATTGTTCTAAGACCAGGGATATACAGTAGTGAGCAAAAAAGATAAAACCCTGCCCTCATGAAGTTTGCTTTCTATTTGGGGAAATGGGTCAATAATTTAAATACATAATGTGAGAATGGGGACAAGTGTTACAGAGAAAATATATCAAGGAACAGGATAAAGGAATGTTGGTAGAGAAGAGGTTACAATTATAAATGAGGTGTCCAGGGAAGGTCCACTGAGAAGGGGACGTTTGACAAGTGATATATTCAAATAATTTTTTTTCATCATGAAAATTTATCTTTAAGTGAATGTTGAGGACAACCTAGAAACAGTACAAAAAGAGGAGTAGATGTCCCATAGGGTAAGGTGTCTTTTGAGAAGCATATGTGGAAATGAGTGAGGAGATGTGCTGCCCAGAAACCATCAGCAGGTCCAGTGTTGAAGTATTTACAAGGATCCCAGGAGTTCCTGGAGTCACTACCTCCTCCTTCAGGAAAATGGTGGTCTCTGTCCTCTGGGTGCAATCAGAGCCTGCTCTTACTGCCATGTTCTCTCCAGGGGCTGCTCGCTCCATGATGGCTTCCCTGTGGGATGCCCTTCAGCACTAGGCCTCCACATGGAACTCAGAGCATTACTGGAACCTGGAGAGGAAGGGATTAAATGGATCTCCTTTCCTTTGCCACACTAGCCCTTTAGTTTCCACAAGAATAACCCAGCAGGGACTTCCCTGGAGGTCCAGTGGGTAAGACTCTGCGGTCCCAATGCAGGGGGCCCGGGTTTGATCCCTGGTCGGAGAACATCCGGCATGCATGCCAAAACTAAGAAGCCCACATGCTGTGTGACTAAAAGATCCCACATGCCACAATGAAGATCCCGTGAGCCACAACTAAGACCCAACCCAGCCAAAATAAATAAATGTTTTTAAAAATAAAATAATAATTTAAAAATAACATGCCAGCAGTTAAAAAAAAAAAAAAATCCAGCAGACTGCATAGATTTCAGCAAATTTCTTTCCTAAAAGATTAGTGGAATTTCAGAAGAGAATAAAAACAGAGGCAGAACAAATATTAAAATGCCAGCAACTTGGTCTTTTTCTTTGAGTGTCAAATACACCACACAGACACATCTTAAGAATTAAACCTTCAGAAAGGAAGGTCCCTGTGGAACCCTTTCCCCAACTCCTACCTGGGTTCTCTTCCACGCACATAGGTGCAGACACACACACACACGCACACACACACACATCCATACAACATTCCTTCCACCACTGTGTTCAAACAGATGCCTGCTGATGATAGAAACAAAAAGCAAAACAATATAGACCAACAATCTCTAGTTTTTATTGACTCCTAAATGTTACCTGGCTGGAGTGGGGGATTAATTCCTCATTAATGGGTCTCCTGAACCTTTTTTTTTTTTTCATTTTTTAGTATTTTTTTAGTATTAACTGAGAACCATCTCCTTATTTACACTGTCTCCAACATATAACCAGCCATTTAGTTTCAAAACTCTGGGGGTTCATTCTTCCCCGGATTGACTCTCTGTGTTCAGGAATAGCTCTTAGCACAAAAGCAGCACAGAAATCCAGCTATGTGAAAAAAGATGATTTGAAATAAGAAAACGAACCCAAATTTTCCTTAGTAATTAAATAATATAGCTTGAAATTCATCTCAGAAATTTCCTCTTTGACTGGAGACCCAAGAATAAAGAAATTAAAATTACCAGTATATCGGGAATTGAATAGCTACTGAGTGCTCAGAAGAGTGAAGGTTGAATGATTTGGTATTTTTGATCCAATAAGCTATTAGAGAGAAAAAAAGACCAGTTTAAACACAGCCCTCACTGGACCATGCCTCAGCATGGGAAAACCAATCAGTGTGGCCACTCAGATTTGTCAAGGATCATTTCAATGTTTAGTAGAAGAAAATTTTAATATTCCTCTAATATTGAATGAGAGCTATGTCCCATTCTCATTCATACTATGTCTGAGAGCTCATGGCACTCATGTTTTCAGCTCAGTCTGATTTGATGTGCACTGTCCCTTTTTCTTTCTACAGATTATTTTTCTGTAAGTTTTTCTTGATAAGGTTGCATTTTCACCTAATATTCTCTGTATGCATATGAAGGTTATTTACATATATAAAACTGGTTAAGAAATCAAAGTGACATCTACTTGATATTTACAGACAATTTCATCTGCTTATTTTTCAGTTTCATAGAATTTAAATTGAGCATTTTCTGACTTGGATTCCATTAGATTGGTACACTTAAGAGTTAAGCTGATTTTCTTTCATTAAAGTTTAGTTTCTGAGGTTTAATCAGTGAACATATAATTGCTTAAAGTATTCATTTTATAAGATTTTTCAATAAATTATCAAGGATGTTTAAGTCTAAAAACCAGTGCTGTTTCTGTACTTGTGGTCATAGATACACAGCACAATTTTTGCAGCTAGTCAACTTGCTCTACTTTAATCTAATAAACCAGCTGGAAAAATGGTTGTTTTCTTTACTGGATTTCTTTCTTTTTTTTTTCTATATGAATATGGCCCTTTCATACTTTATCATCTGTCTCAAAGGCCATGAGATTTTATTTCATATCATTCTTTGATTCATCAGTTAATAGCTAACATTGATTGAGAGTTTACTATATGCTAGGCACAGGGTAATAAGTTAATTCATTTAATCTTCATAATACCCCTAAGACATACTTACCATCACTATCCTTATAAAGATAAGAAAAGTAATGCACAAAGAGGTGAACCTTAGGAAACAATACCTACATTCGGAGTCCATCATAGTCTCATTAAGTGCAAAAGTATATATGTAAAGTATGTAGCTATACAAGGTCTGCCATGTTCTTATTAAATGCAATGAGATGTGTGAAGCATGCAGCATAATGCCTAGCATACTTTTTGCATTGTAAGCATTCAACAAGAATTCATTCCCGTTGTACTCTGTGTATGTTCCTCTATTAGAGCAAATGGCTCACCCTGTTCCAGGTATTTATTTAGCTAAATTACCTTGAGCAAAGTGCTTAACAGCTAGTAAGTTGCACTGCAGGATTCTTACCCAGGCAGTTCTCGTCCGGATCCCTAACCCTTAAACAGTACAATGCATTGCTGGATAAACAATATAGCATTGATAATTCCATCAAATCAACACATATTCCACCTTATTACACTATTATGGTACACAACGGGTACCTCTATTCCCACACTGATGTGAGAATATCAACCATAGTCAAATCTAGATGACAATGTCAAGGTGTAAATAAGGAAGGAAGATATAAAATGGAATAAGTACACACAGTGAAGGGCGTAGGACTGTAGTGGATACTCTCATAAAAGCTGGGAACCGAGACTCAGGACTGGATAGTCATGACTCATCTAACGGAGGAAAGAGAAAGTGAAAAATCTAAATCCTAAAATGTGAGAGGGTTGATGAAGCATCTTGTTCATGACCTTAATCATGGTGATGCTTTTAAGTCAATAAAGTAGTATAGTAAATTGTAATTAAGACAACTTTTAAAGATACAATCAGTCTTCTTAAATGCTACCAAACTGCTCTTTCTGCAACACAAATCTGATATTCCTCTGCCAAAATCTTTCGATGGCTACTCGTCACCCACCAGGTCACCATGATCTGGCCGTGTTTCTTGCAGTTCTCTCTCCTTTCCCAACCTTGCACAGACCCCTTGATGTGGTTGAGAGAACTTGGGTTTTGAAGCCAGAAAGACGCAGATTTGGATTTCTTACTCCACTACTACACAGTGATCTAGGGGAATTTAACCTCTCTGACCGTTATAGCCTTCTCTATAACTTGAGGATAATTGTAAATACCTTTGTGGCAGTATTATTTGGATTAAGTGTGACAACATTATTTGGATTAAATAATATAGCATAATGCCCAACATGCCGTAAGCATTTTAGACGTTCAATTAGCTTTAATCCCACTATATTTTATTTGCATACTTTCCCTATAATAAATAGTACCTGGAAATACATCCAAGTTTCTTCATTTCTTTAGGCTCCATTTTCCTCATCTTCAAAATGGGCACCTAGAAGAGTTTTTATGAGGAATAGAGAAAATAATGAAAGCAAGGCATGTAGAAATTACTCAATCAATGTTAGTTATTTTATTGACACTGCTGCTGCTCTTAATCCATGAACTCCTTGCGGACAGCAACTATGTCTTATTCTTCCTTTTTATCCCCAGTGTCTTACATAGCACTTGCTTATGCAGTGGGTGCTCAACAAACTTTCAAAATGTGAACAAAGGAGTTTTATCTGCTCTGCTTCTGAGGCAGGATTTCTTGAGACCAACCAAAAATACTGGCCGTAAAAACAGTTCCAAATCTCATATTCTTAGTCCTACTAGAGATTTCAGAACCCAACTTTATTAATTAAGGTAAACAATTATAATCACCATAGAAGAGAACCCCCAAACCTCAGTAGTTCAACACAAAGAGTTTCTTTCTTTTTCATGGTACAGTCTAAGGCATATTGGATTCCCAAAGTTTTGTGATGTGGATAAAATTACCAAAAATAAATAAGTTCCTATAGAGTAGCATTAGTGTGTATATTTATTTATATGTGTGACTACCTTGATTATCACTACCCCTTTGTCCATAGTCATTAACACAGTGCTTTGTCTTCCATAAGAATTCAGAAAATATTTATTATTTACTAATCAAACTACACAATAAAGTTAAGCTGCTATCAGATATTTTAGGGAAAAAAACTCTTATCAAAGAAAAGTTGGATATAAAAGCCTGTATTTGCTGGTATTGTTTAAATTAGTTAGCTTTGCAAGAAAGTTGCTTAAATCATATTTACATTGAAAAAAATCCTTTGTACTAATTTAATGCACCTCTACATGAAAAAAAAAATTCTCAACTAGCTTAGTATGTGTGTGACAGGGGTGATAAGTGTTCTTTTGTATACAGGGGTCTGAATCTTCCTGAATTCAATGTAGAGAATGTGTTAGAGTATAATAGATACTGAATACTTTCTCAATGTAGGCACTAAGTGCTTTGCTGGTATTGACTCTTTTAATCCTCTCAATAAACCCCATGAGAGAAGTCCTATTATTATTCCCTTTTACAGATAAAAGAACTGAGACCCAGAGAAGTTTCAAAACTTGCCCAAGGGCTCACAGCCAGGGAGTAACACAGCCAGAATATAACTTCAAGCAGCCTAACCCATAGTCTGTGCTCTTAACCACCTCCTCTACTGTCTCTGTAATAGAGCATAGATTGAAAAAAAATCTCTACAAAGTAGAAAGGACTGTGTAGAATACCACACAGGCAAATTGTCATTCTAAATATGTTTTGTATATTGTCTTTTATTTTTTTAACTATAAAAAAGCTAAAGCTTTAGTATAACCTAAATTGACAGCACTTGAGTTATGAATTAGCTTGGGGGCTGCTTTCTTTGATGCTAGAAAGGCATTTGATTTGAAGTGGCAAAATAATACAATCCAGTTTTAAGGGTAACATTTGAGCTGAACTCAAGATTTGCTTTTTAAAAAACAATATGTAATCTTCAGTTACCAATGGATAATTTCCAGGTTCTATTTTGAAAGTGATAATTAGGCCTGGAAATTTTTGCTAACTTTGTTATGTAAATCACACCTTTGGGGGAAAAATTGGACAAAATAGCAATAGAAAACCATTTTACCCTGAATGATCTTTTTTCATCTATTCAATCAGATGATATACATGCCAGGCTTTTTGCCATACTCAGTGATTCCTAGAGCATTTAAAAATTCAGCCCCCAATTTAAAAAAGAATGGTCCTTGTTTCTGTTTATGCCAACCTCAGATATAATGTTGAGTTCCTCAGATCTTGGCTTCCCACCCCTTGACTGGTTGGAAGCTCATTATAGAATCTTGTACCACCAGAATCTTAAACACTTTTCTCTTTTTCGTCACATCCCAGCCCCACCCCATCCCCCCATTTTCACCAGCTATTCTCTGGAAAGAAATATAAATTAATCTCTAAACCATGTTTTTAAATTCCTATTTCTACATTTCCTAAAAACTTTGAGACTGACATAATTATACAACTCCAGAAGACTTTTCTTAGTCAAGGTAATCCCCAAATAAAACTCTATAACCTCTCTTGTACAATCAATTGGAGATAACTTCTCTGGGTCAGACAAAAAAAGAACTATATCAGCTCTGTGCTGTTTCACAGTGGAAGGCAAAATGAAAATGGTCCCACCAAACTGCACGGGACACCCTATTCTGGCTCCTCGGGGAGCAGTATCTGGTTTTGATGGGAAAGTCCAATTCCAATGATAGACTCAAAAGACATCTGCAAAACTAAATATATCTCTAAATACAGCACAGCTTGAGAAACAGATCAGATCTGGTTTCAAAACACTATGTTGTTAACCCTTTTCAAGATTCGGAATTCCTTGAAATGATTATCCTCATGGTTAAAGAGAAAAAGTATCACAGAAAATCACTTTGTATCCAAATATTTGCTTGTATCTCAAAATATGACATTCCATGGTGGCCACATTCTACCTTAAATTACTTACTGAATGGTATCTGTTGGCTTACTGATTGCTAAAGCCAAGAACAAAAGCAAAAAGGATATAATTCTCCTATTCATATGTCGAGGTCAGAATAGAGAGGCTGACTCATCATAGAGTTGTTATAGCAAGTCATAGGCTTTTCTGCCATCAGTCTGTTCATTTGTTATTATGAGTTATACAATTGCTGTTTTTCTTCATTCAAGGCAGAAACATAAGGACTAGGCCAGAGAGAGTAGAGTCCTTAATGGCTCTTTTCTCTTACTTCCCTACTTGACAGGCTAGTCAGTTGGCTTACATAGCCAGTTGGACACAAATGCCTTTGTCATCTCGCCTCCTCATGCCTCCCCACTTTAATTACTTGTCAGTGTGCTTTTGTCTCTTGTCTTTTGAGAGGGTTGGTTTCCTGAGCACATATGCTCTCTTTTTTGCTAGATATGACATTTGCCATAGTACAGTTTAGTTTAGTGTATACTTTAGTAATTTACCTACTTTAAAGAAGTCACTTTCCCTTTACAGGCAGACCTCAAGAGATATTGCACGTTCAGTTCCAGCCCACCTCAATAAAGCAAGTAACACAACAAAGTGAGGTACACAATTTTTTTTGTTTCTTGGTGCTTACAAAAGTTATGTTTAGACTATACTGTAGTCTATTAAGTGTGCAATAACATTATGTCGAAAAAAACCCAATGTACATACCTTAATTACAAAATATTTTATTGCTAAAAAGTGCTAACCATCATCTAAGCCTTCAGGGAGTCATATTTTTTGGTGATAGTAACATCAAAGATCACTGATCACAGGTCACCGTAACAAATACAATAAAATGGAAAAGTGAAATATTGGGAGAACTGCCAAAATGTGACACAAAGACACAAAGTGAGCAAATGTCATTGGAAAAATGGTGCAGAGGGCTTCCCTGGTGGCTCAGTGGTTGAGAGTCCGCCTGCCGATGCAGGGGACACGGGTTCGTGCCCCGGTCCGGGAAGATCCCACATGCCGCGGAGCGGCTGGGCCCGTGAGCCATGGCCGCTGAGCCTGCATGTCCAGAGCCTGTGCTCCGCAATGGGAGAGGCCACAACAGTGAGAGGCCCGCGTACCGCAAAAAAAAAAAAAAAAAAAAAAATGGTGCAGAAAGACTTGTGAAACTAAGGGTAATCATCAGATCCATTAAACTTGTAACCTGCCTTCACTGATTAAGCTCCTTTAATTGTTGCTACAAAAAACTTGCATATCCTCCAAGCATCAAGTAGCCTAAACAATAAATTGTTTGCCGAGTTGTTTTTCAAGAACTTGGATCCAGCTGTGTCCAGTTCAAGCTCCAGCCAGTTAACACTGGTTAGGACAACCGACCTTCCAACTGGGCATGTGCAAGTGTCCTCTTGGTGACCTTTTGATGTCAGAGGACCAAAAACTCCACCCACAGAAAGTACTAAGGCTGCCATTTTTTGAACATGAGTTACATAAAGAAGTTTAGTTGCATCTGCCCAGAATGAAGATTATCTCACCTTTTTCTTATTTCCAATCACCTTTCCCCATGCTTCCCACACCTCAGCTTTATCCCATAAATATCCTGAGCACCCGAGTTTGAGGAGGCAGATTTGAGATTTGTTCTCCCATTTCCTCGCTTGGCTGTCTCGTGAATAAACTCTGCTGCAAACCTCAGCATCTCAGCCTTTGGCTTGCTGTGCATCAGGCAGTTGAGCCTGGTCTGACAACCCTTGCTCAGCACTGCGTTGCCACAAACCTTCAACTTGTAAAAAAAAAAAAAAAAGCAACATCTGCAAAGCACAATAAATCAAAACAAGGTATGTCTATTTTCATATTCTTCCCAACGATTGAAGATCCTGTAAGGATAAGGGACTTTTGTTTTTCAAACTCCAAATGCTAGTATATCTAGTTTTTTGTAAACATGCTGACTCAGCGAAACCTTCCCTGATTTCATAATATTTCCCTTTTCTGTTCCTTGGCAGTATTATTTAGAGTACCTATTTAATATCTTATTCTATTCTTTCTTACTCTCAGCTTACCTACCAGAGGTTCCCAAATCTGTCGCATATCAGAAATGCCAGGGGAAACCCTAACCCTATAAATTCTGATTCAGTAGTCCGTGAAATACCCAAGAAACCCTGTGTTTAAAGCCCCTGCAGTTTTCAAAATTCTTATTCCACACCCCCACCAAAGAAAAAAGGAGACTGCATTGCATAGTTGGTGTGAAACAGATTAAAAGGACCACAATATCTATAACGGTGTGGCCTGGGAATATAAGTTTTTTTTTAATTTTCTGGTGATCCTGAGGTAGACGCCATTGACAGAATTGAGAACATTTGTTAGCACCTTGTAGCAGTAATAGGGGATGTTAAAGTGGAGATGGCAATATAGAGAATACTGATGTGGCTGGAGAACACAGGTAGGGACTAAAGGTTAGATTGGGGTAAAGGGATAAGAACTCTTAAATGCTAAATTAAGGAATTTGGATTTATTTTGTAAGTAGTGAACACAAGAGCTTCTTAGAAAAGGAGTATCATGATTCAGCCACAATTTTTGAAATGTAATTCTGAAAGCATTAGAAGGATGGAGTTGATGGGAAGACTAGAGTCAGGTAAAACCATAATGGACCAGAGATAAGATGAGGAGGTCCCGATTAATGAAAGAGGGAACATAAGGAATATGTATAAGACAGCAAAGAAATACTGTCAGGTGTTAGAGTGGAGATGAAGGGTCAAATGGTGGAAGGGATCGAAATGATTCAAGTCTTTAGCTGGATTACAGGAAGACTTATGATCCCATTAACTGAAAAAGGAGGTCCAGATTTTTTGTTTGTTTGTTTTTGTTTTTGTTTTTGTTTTGCAGTACGCGGGCCTCTCACCGCTGTGGCCTCTCCCGTTGCGGAGCACAGGCTCCGGACGCGCAGGCTCAGCGGCCATGGCTCACGGGCCCAGCCGCTTCACGGCATGTGGGATTCTCCCGGACCGGGGCACGAACCCACGTCCCCCGCATCGGCAGGCGGACTCTCAACCACTGCGCCACCAGGGAAGCCCAGGAGGTCCAGATTTTGAGGGAAAGATGATGAGTGTAGTGATGTATTTCTTATTTGAAAATCAAACTCAAGTTGATTTTGGAAAGATGCTGAGTAGCCAGTTGGAAATTAAGGTCTGCAATTCACGAGCAGCCAAAACTGAAGAAGTAGGTTTAGGGTCATCCACACAGAGATACTACTTAAGATTGTACACAAAACTACTTCTCAGGGAATTTGGATATTTTGAGATTGAGGGGGTTGGGATGAATTGGGGCCTTAAGTTTGAGGGTAGGCTGACTGTATCTTCTATCCCTCCATTGAATTTATGAGCTTAGTGAAGAGGAAATTGTGAAGAATGTGAGAAGGTGTAAACCAAGAAAAAGTAAAAGGATTATCTAGCAACATTGATGCCTGTCAGTCTATGCCAACTGGTGTAACAAACAGCCCCCAAATCTTAGTGGCCTAACACAATAACGATGTATTTCTCACTTATGTCACAGTTCAATGAGGGTTAGTGGAGTTCAGAGGGAGCAAAAGTTAGGGTGGGTGAGGGGCTTTACTTGGCTCCATGTACCCACTCGGGGACCCCAGTTTCGTTACTCTTCAGCTGTGGTGTCTAGACCACCCTGGCTTCCTCCAACAAGAGAATGAGGAAAGAGGCATTACGGAGGATTTGTAAGACATTTAGAGGTCAGGCCCAGAAGAGGTATATCTCACTTCTACCCACACTCCACTGGTCAGAACTCAGTTATAGGGCTTAAACTAACTGCAGGAAATGCTGGGAAATGTATTTTGCTGCATGCCAGCTGGAAAATAAAACAGATTTGGTGAGCACATGAAAGTGTTTCTGCCACAGTCTTGGTCACCACATACCTATTTTACCCCCTCCTCCCATATGCAGAACAAAATCACCACCTCCCATGAGAGACAGCCCCAATTTTCCATTCAGTCACTGCATCCAGCCCAAACACAAGGATCTCTGAGTAATGATCAGGCCCTCCACCAGGTCCAGATGGGATTTCTCAAGTTCTTGTAAACTATGAACTAAAAAAGCCACAAATTATCTGCCTCTCAACACACATACTCCCAAAATTCAGTGGTGGAATGGGCACATACTTATCACCAAAACACTCCCATTTGGGAAGAGGAAACAGACATGAGTTAAAGCAATCCTAAAATCCTGCTCAGCAGACACTATGAGAGCCTACCACTCTGGAGTGTGGAGTAGGTGAAGATGTTCTTGTACAGACCCTGATTCTACTCTTTGGGAGAACTCCTTTGACTATTTTATCCATGGCTACTGTCTCTACCCACTGGGAGCTTCTTCCTTGTCCAACGTCTCCTTTGGCCATGTCTGAAATGGGTACTTGGGAGTACTTCCTTCTTACAGACTGCACAGTTTTTACAGGCTGCTTCCTATTGGAACAGGTTGGGAGCCCAAGAGTTGTCTTGCTACTTAAACAATCAAGATTTGTTTTTAATCCAAGCTTGTTTCTTTGGTAATACAGTTCCCTCAAAAGCATAGAATATTTCTGTTCTACTGTATTCATGTTCATCCTGTTAGCTAAGTAAACATCCCCCAATTTTTTTTCTAGACATAATTCTCAAATATGCTTTATTTCCTCACTCTGAACCTTGCTATCTCAATTTAATGGCAGTCACCTCAGTGCCATCAATCTTGATTGGAAAACCACATCCTTAATTTGATCTTTGCCAAATGCTTGGATATAATGGGTTTTTAAATTTTTTTCAGTCTTATTTTCTACTGATTGGGGCTTAGTAATGGTCATCTTTGTTAACTCTTCAAGGCCCCAAATTAATAGTCTCTATTACTTTAATTTCTGCTTGCTAAGGGGCCAGTTCTTTCCTGACCTTATCTATCTTTTGAAATATTTTTCAAAAATTAGCCAACAGTAGTCAATACACTACTAAGTTGATTCTTTCCAACTATTTCCTCTAGAGCTATTTGTTCAACAGAGATATCATCTGCCTCCATAATATAAGTGGTGACCGTTTTATCAAACCATTTGCTACTATATAACATGGATTGTCATCGTTTGTCATTTTTTCAGCCTTTAACATTAGTTTCTTTGCTACCTACCCTGCCTCGCTAACCAATGCCATATAGTTTAGGGTTTTATTATATAGCAGCCCAGTGTTGGTAACAATTTCTGTACTAGTCAAGATATCCTAGCTGCTATAATAACACCAACATCTTAATGAGTTAAATTATAAAGGTTTCTCATGTCATAATCAAAGCATGTTAGGGTCAAAGGGGAGCTTAGATACTCCCAACTGTAACATAATGGCTTCTGTTATGGGCTTGTGTTCCCCTCAACAAAATTCATTTAAGTACTAACTTCCAGTAACCTCAGAATGTGACCATATATGGAGACAGGGTCTTTACAGAGTTAAGTTAAAATGAGGTCATGAGGGTGGGCACAATCAAATATGACTATGTCCTTAGAAGAGGAAGAAATTTAGAAACCCATCTACAAGCCAGGGAGAGAGGCCTGGAACAGATTCTTTGCTTAAGGCCCTCAGAAGGAACCAAATCTGCAGACACCTTAATCTTGGACTTCTGGTCTCCAGAACTGTGAAAGACTAAAATCTGTTGTTTTAAACAACCCAGTCCATGGTACTTTCTTATGGCCATCCTAGCAAACTAATACGACTTCCTAGTCGCCAGGTGTCATGCAGCCAGCAAGTGGGGAAAGAGAGAATGTGAGAATCTTGAAGGAGATCTCAGGATCATTGCCTGGAGATTTTAGGGGCTTTGCCTCTATATCATGTCTACCCCCATAGCATTAGCTAGAACTCAGGCACATGGACTCACCTTATTGCAGGAGAGATAAGGAAATATTTAGCTGTTTGCCAGAGATAAAAAGGAAATGGGTTTGGTGAGCCCATTAAAGTTTCTGTGCTAGAGTGGCCTAGCTCAAGTTGGGTAGTTTGAATTTGAGGTGGGAATGATTCTCTACTCAGACCAGCAATTAGTGTAATTTCAGCAGAGAACTGGAGAAGGAAGCAGAGGGAAGAGATTTTTCCTTCATTTATATATCACTCTCCAGTTGACTTTTCTCAGTTTTTACTCAATTCATTTGGTCCTCAAAATAGCCCATTTAAGTATCCACTGAACAAATATTTGTTGAATTCATTATACGTATTCAACACAAAAGAGACTCTCCCTTAATTTCCCAGTCCACTAGATGTATGGTTGGATAGGTAGGTACATAGTTGTAGGGATATTATTGTACTTATTTTATTTATAAGTAAATACAGTCGCAGAGAGATTGACTTGAATAAGTCATATAGTTAATAACTAATAGTCAGTGTCTTTTAAAAAATATGTATGTATACAGTGCCTGGCAGGCATGTAATAAATACTAGTCATCTCACTCCACCCTTTGCTTTTACATGCCGTGTAGTTTTCACAGATTACACAGGGTAATCAAGTATATTAAAACTGTAAGTGAAAGGTGCATTGTAGAAAGCATGATTATGTTAAATGCCTCTAACTATATATATATATCACTTGTTCTGTGGCACCACCATCAAGTGCAAACTCCTCAACCACACGTTCAGACATGACTGCCACACACTGGCCCTTCCCACCTGAGCTGCCCAGCTGAAAGGACTCTGCTGTTCTCACCATTCATTCCACAACACATGCTATGAAACACCCCATTCTCTTGTGTTTGCTTATGCTATTTTTTGCCCATCATGCCTATCTGTCTAAATCCTACCAATTCCTCAAGTCTCTTAGGTGGTCTCCTCATAACTTTCCCTGCATATTTCAGCTGACCTCAAGCCTCCATTATCTATCTGAACTCACTATTTATAATACTGTTTTGGCATACCATCCTTAGACTCCCCTTATATAACATTTTTATGCTCAATGGCATTAGAATAAAGCATATTTTTATATTTCTAAACTTCAGGGCATTCAAAATTCATTTTGTGTTTTTAAGTTTGCATGAATCATTTACTTCTTAAAAAGTCATAAGTTGGAAGATTTTTTTTCAGTGTGGTGTCTAGATAGGGCCTTCTCTGATCAAAAATGTGAAATAGGTTGCCTTGTGTGGCCCTTCCAATCTTTTTTTTTTTTTTTTGCACTTAAAAAAAAAGAACCCTATAGCATTTTCCTCCCACTGTCAAGGTTGCAGGGCTTCCTTGGCCCGGTAGGTCTGCCTGGAAGAACCCCTGTGGCCATAGACATTCTTAGTTTTCCTCATCTCTTTGCCAACAATACGTATCTGTCCCCTCTCCCACCCCCAGGTAGCCAAACTTAATCAGACACATTTCCAGTAAGATACAGAGGCTAAACGTGACAGCAGTTTCATGGTTGCAATTTCATGACATCTAAGATTGTTTGCGCAAATTGTAGTCAGTGAGGTAACACTGGAAGTAGGAGGGCAGCATGTGAAGAACTTTTGATGTCCCCAAAAAGATGAAACCATATGCTATGCCATGGACAAAACTCTGGTTCCGTAAAATATCATCAGTGTAAAGGGGAAAAATTGATTTGAGTAGTAAAACATCATAAAGCATGGAAATAATTTTAATTCAGAGATCTTGTATCCCTATTGTAGCTTTGTTCATTATTAGTTTATGGATATAGAGCATGATTATAGAGAAGCTGACCAGCTACCTAATACAAAAAGTTCATTGTTGCAAAAACAACAACAAAAGAACTGCTTTGGGACTTAACATTTAATAAAAGAGACAATAACAAACAGTGCTTTAGAGGACCACTTTCTGTTTAACAGTAAGGTAGCCTAGTAGAAAAATAACGAATAGATTTAAGCATGGAAAGCATCTTCCTTCTTTGCAGGTTTGCTTCTGGTAGGGACACAAACATAATGGTCCAGGCCCTGAATATAGTCCAGGCAGGCTCTGACCACCTCTGAGACAGAGCTGGGAACAGGCAGGTTGTATTTTTAGGTTATGAGCTTCAAGTTCCTGGAGACTATGTCTTGTTGATTCTCTTGGCTCCCTCTTGCACAGTACTACATGCATTTTTGATACTCAAATATCCTTCAGTTCTGATATCGGAAACCTGTCTGTCTTTGTTCATTTATCTCAAGAACAGAAGAGAAAACTTCACCTATACTCAAATATTCCCATACCATTTAAGGTCCACAAGCTGAGAAGTCTTCCCCTACTCCATCATAAAATATTTTATTATGCCAATTATGGGGAACCCAATCACTCAAATAATTCATAGTGAGATGGAAAAAAGTACCTGGAGAAACATGGGGAATAATCATAAAACTAGCCATGGATGTGAATACAATGATATAAACACCTTTCTAATTTCAATAATTCCTTATTCCTGAAAATAAAGGAAATTATTCATTCCTCCCTTTTAACTACAAATATAGATATAAGTGCATTTAAATAGAGGAGTTAGGTTGAGCATAATAACCACCAACTTTCATTATGGATGAGGTCAATTCAAAGAGAGAGAAAAAGACAAAAGCTAGTCACGTTCTCTCTCTCATAATAATTTACTATAAATGTATAGTAAATTAAGCTTCACAAAATTTTATTTAATTTTTAAATAAAAATAATTTAAGGTCTTCACTATAAAACCGCAAGATGAAAAAAGTAGGCTTTTTATTTAGGGAACACACCCCCCCCCCCCGCCCCGCTTATAAGTATTTCAAAGCACATCAAAGGATAAATTGTTAATTACAGAGCTAAGATGGCATATTGATTACCTGCAAATGTTCTTAGCTCTGTTTTCCTCTATCACACAAAAATGGAGAAAATTTGTATTATTCTTTTTGTTTTCCATTTTAACAACTTTACCACCAACTACTTAATATGAACATGTTTGTGAATCTTACAAACAAAACCCTGTAATCTGCTTTTTTTAAAAAGTCTGTTTAATAGCCTTTTTGTAGTTAGAAATTCTTTTCATCGTCTTTGCTGTGTTACAGAAAAAGGCAATCTCAAATCTTATTATAAATGACAAAAAGGATTTTTAAAAGAAAAAACTAGTTTCAATGATGCTTTTTCAACTCATTGCAATAGAACCTCTCTGATACACGAATGACAATGTTTTTGTACAGTTTCTCATTAGTACTTTCATTTGTTCTGTATCTCACCTCTCTAGCTTCAAATATGCTAAAGGAACATGCAGAATCACAAAGAAGCACACCTTTATGCCTTTCAGTGGGGAAGAATTAAGTCCTGTGGCTACATCTCTGAATGATAGTCAGTTTTGCCTTCCTTGAATTCTCCATCTGACCTGGAATGTGCACTCGCAAATAGAAGTGATGAAAACAGGTAGAGGACTGTCATAGGTCCATCTGCCCCCATTTATGGCTGAGTCAATAGGATCTGCTTGTGGCCCCATACATATGTGTGAGGACAGGAGAAAGGAGGAAATGCAAAGAAACGACTTCTCCAATCCTGGCTATTTGAACACTAAAAGATACCACATACCCACTTACAACAACTCACTGAAGGTTACTGCAGATCTCTGTGCAAATAAAAACATTAAGCCTAAAAGAGTGGCTTTTCTAGTGCTTCAAATAGACAACCCACATCCTCACAAAGAAAGTAAATTCTCGTTTATTTAAAAAATGTCTTATGTGCTTAGAACCAAAACCCTCCTCTAAACAATATCATATGGTAGAAACTGAAAGGAACAAAGGATGTTTTAGTAACTGGGTCTTGTTGTGTTAAATAAATGCAGCATGAAGTTTACATATTTATGTGGGCGTAATGATGTAATCCAATCTCAGAAAACTCATACAAGATGATGCTGGGTTCTATGCATTCCTGAGCACTGAGATTAACAATGTGCTTATATAAGACTACACATGTTGTTGGTTAAAAAAATATAATATATTGCCACCTTTATGGGAAAAAAAATGAAGACAAAGACAAGCCATTTGTATAAAATATTTTGATCAGTTCTCTGTTAGCTTAAAATTGAATTACTCAGTTTTCTCCTTCCAGTTTAAGATTATCCAACAAATTTTCTCCAAGCATTTATAATTCAGGCTGAATCTTGTTTTCATATTCTTATTTCTTTCATTTTACCCTAAAATTTCCTCTTTTTTTTTTTTTTTTTTTTTTTTGTCCTTTTGTATTTTGTATAAACTACTGCAAATCCTCTTTGGACAACAGGGGAAGCACGGCCAATCACATCTCTTTCCCCAGTCCCAAGAAGCAGAGGGACTCAACTCTACCTTATTCAGAGGCTCTGTGCCCAAAGCTCACCTCCCAGCTGCCTCAGGAAAATTGTTCAGCCCTGACAGCAGCTGCGCTCTGAGCTTCACAGTGTCCGGGAAGAGTCTGGGCAGTAATCCATGTCTGTGCACATTAGAATCACCAGGTCTAAAACCTGGCTTGAGGTACATACAGAACCACATACTTCATGTCAGAGTTGCCACAATTAGACTTATCTCAATTCCTCTCCTTCTTCCAGGTAACTTTAGCTAACTGAATCGTCCCTTCCTATCTCTTCCCCAACATTATTAAACGCCTAAACGGTAGGATTATGGCCCTAACATTCTTTGTACCCCTCTTTGCATTCCCAAGGATTTCATCCAATGTTGTACACATAATAGCTAATGCTTATTAAGCACTTACTGTATGCCAGGCCCTGCTGTCTGCACTTAACATGTATTATTGCGTATAATCATTTCAACAGCACTATGAAGTAGCATTAATTTTATCCCCATTTTACAGATGACAGAACTAAGTCACAGAGGTGTTCAAATCCATGTTTGTAAATAGTGGAGCCAGAATTCAAAGCCAGAGTGTACACTCCTAACTGCCAAGCAACACTTTCTCCCACTAAGCACATCACAGATGCTTAATCAAATTTTAATATGAGAATAGGTGATTCCAGCAAGCAGGATCATGAAAATGTAGGAAAGCAGTTTAAAGGCCAATTCTTCAAGTAAAAAGAAAAGTATCTTTGATAACTCAGACATTCTGCCTTATATCATCTGTTCAGCCACTGAGCAATGGCATCTCTTGAAACAGATTATGAGCACTGCCCTCACCTAAATGATTGCAGTAACTTCTTATGTGGCCTCTCTGTCTCCAATCTCTCCCTCTTCCAAACCCTGTTCTATACTTTCCAAATTGACTATATTAAGGGTTCTTATATAGACCAGATCAGAATAATTTAGTAAAATCATTGACCTCCCTTATTTGTCTCAAAATTCAGCCTCACTGAAGTAGGGACCGTATCTTTTTATTTCTGCTAAATTGCTTTTCAAGTAGTAGACTCTCAAAAATTTTGAAGGTAGTTAAATGAGGGCCTTGTCAGGTTTGGCTACTCTTTGGAACACAGAGTAGAGCAATCCCCATTGGCAAGATATTCTGGGAAGAGGCAGTGGTAGATATATGCACAATTATGCATACATAGGCAGTTTACCTTTGATTCTATATTTTTAGGAATGTGCTCAGCTACAAATAATAGAAAACCCAACCAACAAGCTCAAACCAATAAAAAATTTCTACTTCTCACATAACAAGATCAAGGGTAGCATTTGACAGGATCAGTTCTGCTGCTCAAATATGTTCTGAGATTCAGGCTCTTTCTACTCTTCCCCTTTACCATACTCAGTTTACTGCTTTTCCTCAGCCTGATTTTCATCTTATGTTGAAGGATGACTCTGGACATCATATCCATACCCAGGGCAGGAAAGAGGGGACGTGGCAACACCAGCCACCCCTCCTACCAGGAAAGCAGTACTTTACCAGAAACCCCTACTCCCACCCCAGGCAAGGTGTTACTTACATCTCATTGGTCAGCAGTTTGTCACATTTTCCAGATGTCAGGAAATCTGGGGAAGTAAATTCATTTTCCTAGCGTCTTTAGTGAAAGGAGACAAGAAGGAAGGGAGTTGGAAATTGCTGTGGGTCAGCCAACCAACAGTACCTGCCACAGAGTCTTCCCTTCCCATCTTCTTCCCCCAGGAGAGCATCATTTCCAGGGAGTTCACATGCATGTGCTCTTTCCACCATCTCTTAACCAGTCTACATATCAAAACTATTTCTAAGGAAAGAAGATGGAACTTACGGTAAGTTCTGAGTGAAAATGACAGCTTCAGTATTGACATGTTAAAAGAAACCAAAGTCTTAAGCTAGCCTCTGTCAGTGTCTCTCACCACATGCACTGTTGCCATTTGGGTAGGATAGTTCTTTCTTACACATGACTGACTGCTCATGAAGAGCATTTGCCATCATCCCTGTCTCCTGCTCCAACTGGCTGTAGTAATCCAAGTGTCTCTTCCCATTTCCAAATGCCCCGTGAAGAACTCCCAGTTGAGAACAACTGAGCTAAAGATTGGAGCTCCCAGGTAAAATGTCAGAAACCAACAGTTAGGGACTGAGTAAGGAACTGAGTTGGGGAAGAGTGTGGAAAGGAAATTTTGAAGTGTAAACAAGACCTTCTCAGAGCCTCTTGAAAAAAGAGCCTAAATAACTTTTCTTCACTCTTTGCTGTTAGCTCTTAAGAAAGAAGAGATCATCTGGGGTCCTTGTCTGACCAACATCACTGCATTCCACAATCCATCAAAGACCACAAATGGAATGAGAACAGGGTGAGTAAAGCAGGTTTGCCACTCAGTTTAGAGAATGGCCAAAGAAGCAGACGTTTACACACATGCACCACACATACACACACACAAACACGTTTGCTTACACAGATGTTTTTTAAAAAACAGTTTTATTGCCAGGTCATCCATACACCATATAGTTCACCCCTTTATAGTGTGCAATTACAGTTTTCAAAGTGGATTTTACTTGTGTCTGGGGAATGAAAGTGTTGGAGTAGGTGGTCTCTAAGAGCACTTGCAGCTCGGGGATTCTGTAGCTTGCCCTCCTTATGAGGAGATGGAGGGTCATGGAGAGGAGACTGACTGGCTCTGCAATCAGTGCTGTAGGCAAAGACTCTTCACCTGCTTCAACACCCTTGCACCAAACACTTGGGGAATGTGGTGTCCCTGAGCAATAACCATAACATTTACAAACTGTACTGTCCTGCAAAGAGCTCAAAGCTAACGTCATTACCTTACAGAAGTATTTATTTTCATAATATGCATTAAGTAGGTAGGGGTTAAGTATCATTACCTTCACTTCAGTAATAATGAAAGTGAAAAGTATTGGTTTAGAGTGGCTTAGTCAAAGTCCCACCATTTATCACTGGGTTAACTGAACTGAGGTTTCCAGTGAAAGTGCTCTGCTTTTATCTCTTAGGAGAATAAACTTTAATGGCAGTTTTCCACAAAATTGAAAAGCAAAAATTACAATAGAATACAATTCCTTTGTAAAAAATTCTTGATGTGTTCTTTCTAACTTAATCTTTTGTTACTAACAATGAAGATTTAGCACTTGTGTAGCACTTTTAATCCACAAAGCACTTTTCAAATGTTAACTAATTAAACATCACAAGCACCTTGGAAATGAGAAAGTTCTTTTATTAGACTTATATGCTTCCTCTAACATGTATATTAAATACTTTATTTCAAGTTTATCAGAATATTTGTGACACCGATGAAGAAAATCTCATTTTAACTAATTAATTGTCTTCTTTACAGAATGCAATAGAAAGTGTTATTGAAAGTATTCATTAGATGTTCTGAACTTTTCATTTAAATAGAATAATATAGGGCTTGATGCTCTTAATATATATTTGGTGTGACATATTGTGATTTGAAAGCATAATAAAGTAATATGAATTTGATTGTTTTAAATCAACCCTTGAGAGAGTACAATAAAATCACCAAAATTGTTAATATTGATCAAGCCTCCTCTATGCCAGGCACAATTCTCAATGGTTTACATTTATCAGCTTATGTAGTCTTGCCAACATCCCTATGATGAAGTATACAATGATCCCCATTTCACAAATGAGGAGACTGAGAGAAGAGAAGTTAAATAATGTGAACAAGGTTAGATAGCTAATAGGGAGCCTAGCCAGGCAGCCTGGCTCCAGAGTCCATGCTCTCAAGATCTAAAGTATACTATTGAAATCACAACAGAGAGTAAGTTTGTTTTTGGTTTTTGGGGTTTTTTTGGCTACGTTGGGTCTTTGTTGCTGTGTGCGGACTTTCTCTATTTGCAGTGAGCGGGGGCTACTCTTCGTTGCGGCACGCGGGCTTCTCATTGCAGTGGCTTTTCTCATTGCAGAGCACAGGCTCTAGGTGTGCGGGCTTCCGTAGTTGCAGCATGTGCACTCAGTAGTTGCGGCATGCAGGCCCTAGAGCGCGTGGGCTTCAGTAGTTGCGGCATATGGGCTCAGTAGTTGTGGCTCATGGGCTCTAGAGTGCAGGTTCAGTAGTTGTCGCACACAGGCTTATTTGCTCTGCAGCATGTGAGATCTTCCCAGACCACGGATTGAACCCATGTCCCCTGCATTGACAGGTGGACTCTTAACCACTACGCTATTAAGGAAGTCCCTAGAGTAAGTTTTTAAAAAGACTGTAAGTTAAAGAACCATGGACAGTTTCTAAGGTACAATCTCTCCAGGCCTCTAAGAAGTCTTAAACATATTTAATTGTAAATATGGAAAATAAGCTAAAGTTCTGGCACCATCACAGGTTTGGGGAAAACGATGATAGATTTCATATTTTCAGTATGGATTTTAATGCTTGATAATTATATTAAAAATATTCTCTGCCACTAACGACAGTTAAATTTTTGAATTTTTAATTTGTCAGTTTGTCTGTTAATAACTTCTAAAACAACTGTTAAACTTAACACTGAGTGGGGAAAAAATGCCATATGTAAAATTTCTTCTTTAGATATGTAAAGTACCCAAGGATTTGTATGTGTGTGCATGCTCATGCGTGCGTGTGTGTGTGTGTGTGTGATATAAGGTAAGAACAAGTGAAGTAAGGCCTTTATATTAGGAAGGAACTAAAAATGTAACTAACCTTGGTCAACGTATATTGTTTCAAATATTATAGTAAATTCAGTGGATATTTGACAAGCATTCTCCATGAACACAATATCTATTAAGTTCTGCTACAAATCTTTAGCAAGGAAAAAGAAAAATATTTATCTGTAATTGAGTATATTAGTGTAAATATCTTTTTCTGTTTTGTTTTTTGAGGTTTTTGGGGTTTTTTTAACATCTTTATTGGAGTATAGTTACTTTACAGTGGTGTGTTAGTTTCTGCTGTATTACAAAGTGAATCAGCTATATGTATACATAAATCCCCATATCCCCCCCTCTTGCATCTCCCTCCCACCCTCCCTATCCCACCCCTCTAGGTGGTCATAAAGCACTGAGCTGATCTCCCTGTGCTATGCAGCTGCTTCCCACTAGCTATCTATTTTACATTTGGTAGTGTATATATGTCATTGCTACTCTCTCACTTTGTCCCAGCTTACCCTTCACCCCTCTCCATGTCCTCAAGTCCATTCTCTACATCTCCGTCTTTATTCCTGTCCTGCCCCTAGGTTCATCGGAACTTTTTTTTTTTTTACATTCTGTATATATGTATTAGCATACGGTATTTGTTTTTCTCTTTCTGACTTACTTCACTCTGTATGACAGACTCTAGGTCCATCCACCTCACTGCTAATAACTCAATTTTGTTTCTTTTTATGGCTAAGTAATATTTCATTGTATATATGTGCCACATCTTCTTTATCCATTCATCTGTCGAGGCACACTTAGGTTGCTTCCACGTCCTGGCTATTGTAAATAGAGCTGCAATGAACATTGGGGTGCATGCGTCTTTTTGAATTACGGTTTTCTCTGGGTATATGCCCAGTAGTGGGATTGCTGGGTCGTATGGTAGTTCTAGTTTTAGTCTTTTAAGGCATCTCCATACTATTCTCCATAGTGGCTGTATCAATTTACATTCCCACCAACAGTGCAAGAGGGTTCCCTTTTCTCCACACCCTCTCCAGCATATATTGTTTCTAGATTTTTTTGGTGATGGCCTTTCTGACTGGTGTGAGGTGATACCTCATTGTAGTTTTGATTTGCATTTCTCTAATGATTAGTGATGTTGAGCATCCTTTCATGTGTTTGTTGGCAATCTGTATATCTTCTTTGGAGAAATGTCTATTTAGGTCTTCTGCCCATTTTTGGATTGGGCTGTGTTTTTTTGATATTGAGCTGCATGAGCTGCTTGTGTATTTTGGAGATTAATCCTTTGTCAGTTGCTTTGTTTACAAATATTTTCTCCCATTCTGAGGGTTGTCTTTTGGTCTTGTTTATGATTTCCTTTGCTTTGCAAAAGCTTTGAAGTTCCATTAGGTCCCATTTGTTTATTTTTGTATTTATTTCCATTTCTCTAGGAGGTGAGTCAAAGAGGATCTTGCTGTGATTTATGTCATAGAGTGTTCTGCCTGTGTTTTCCTCTAAGAGTTTTATAGTGTCTGGTCTTACATTTAGATCGTTAATCCATTTTGAGTTTATTTTTGAGTATGGTGTTAAGAAGTGTTCTAATTTCATTCTTTTACATGTAGCTGTCCAGTTTTCCCAGTACCACTTATTGAAGAGGCTGTCTTTTCTCCATTGTATATTTTTGCCTCCTTTTTCAAAAATAAGGTGACCAGATGTGTGTGGCTTTATCTCTGGGCTCTCTATCCTGTTCTGTTGATCTATATTTCTGTTTTTGTGCCAGTACCATACTGTCTACTGTAGCTTTGTAGTATAGTCTGAAGTCAGGGAGCCTGATTCCTCCAGCTCCGTTTTTCTTTCTCAAGGTTGCTTTGGCTATTCAGGGTCTTTTGTGTTTCCATACAGATTGTGAATTTTTTTGTTCTAGTTCTGTGAAAAATGACAGTGGTAGTTTGATAGGGATTGCATTGAATCTGCAGATTGCTTTGGGTAGTGTGCACATTTTCACAATGTTGATTCTTCCAATCCAAGAACACAGTATATCTCTCCATCTGTGTGTATTGTCTTTAATTTCTTCCATCAGTGTCTTATAGTTTTCTGCATACAGGTCCTTTTTCTCCTTAGGTAAGTTTATTCCTAGGTATTTTAATCTTTTTGTTGCAGTGAAAAATGGGAGTGTTTCCTTAATTTCTCTTTGAGATTTTTAATCATTAGTTTATAGGAATGTGAGAGATTTCTGTGCATTACTTTTGTATCCTGCAACTTTACCAAATTCATTGATTAGCTCTAGAAGTTTTCTGGTAGCATCTTTAGGATTCTCTGTGTATAGTATCATGACATCTGCAAACAGTGACAGTTTTACTTCTTTTCTGATTTGGGTTCCTTTTATTTCTTTTCCTTCTCTGATTGCCATGACTAAAGCTTCCAAAACTATGTTGAATAATAGTGGTGAGAGTGGGAAACCTTGTCTTGTTCCTGATCTTACAGGAAATGGTTTTACTTTTTCACCATTGAGAACGATGTTAGCTGTGGAGTTGTCATATATGGCCTTTATTATGTTGAGGTAAGTTCCCTCTATGCCTACTTTCTGGAGAGTTTTTTGTTTTGTTTTGTTTTGTTTTTCTGCGGTACATGGGCCTCTCACTGTTGTGGCCTCTCCTGTTGCAGAGAACAGGCTCTGGATGCGCAGGCTCAGCGGCCATGGCTCACGGGCCTAGCCACTCCGCGGCATGTGGGATCTTCCCAGACCGGAGCACGAACCCATGTTCCCTGCATCGGCAGGCAGACTCTCAACCGCTGCACCACCAGGGAAGCCCTCTGGAGAGTTTTTATCATAAATGGGTGTTGAATTTTGTTGAAAGCTTTTTCTGCATCTATTAAGATTATCATATGGTTTTTATCCTTCAATTTGTTAATATGGTGTATCACACTGATTGATTTTCATATATTGAAGAATCCTTGCATTCCTGGGATAAACCCCACTTTATCATGGTGTATGGTCCTTTTAATGTGCTGTTGGATTCTGTTTGCTAGTATTTTGTTGAGGATTTTTCCATCTATATTCATCAGTGATATTGGCCTGTAGTTTTCTTTTTTTGTGACATCTTTGTCTGGTTTTGGTATCAGGGTGATGTTGGCCTCGTAGAATGAGTTTAGGAGTATTCCTCCCTCTGCTACATTCTGGAAGAGTTTGAGAAGGATAGGTGTTAGCTCTTCTCTAAATTTTGATAGAATTCACCTGTGAAGCCATCTGGTCCTGGGCTTTTGTTTGTTGGAAGATTTTTAATCAGAGTTTCAATTTCAGTGGTTGTGATTGGTCTGTTCATATTTTCTGTTTCTTTCTGGTTCCATCTTGGAAGGTTGTGCTTTTCAAAGAATTTGTCCATTTCTTCCAGGTTGTCCATTTTATTGGCATATAGTTGCTTGTAGTAATCTCTCATGATCCTTGTATTTGTGCAGTGGCAGTTGTTACTTCTCCTTTTTCATTTCTAATTCTGTTGATTTGAATCTTCTCCCTTTTTTTCTTGATGAGTCTGGCTAATGGGTTATCAGTTTTGTTTATCTTCTCAAAGAACCAGCTTTTAGTTTTATTGATCTTTGCTATTGTTTCCTTCATTTCTTTTTCATTTATTTCTTATTTTATCTTTATGATTTCTTTCCATCTGCTAAATTTGGGGTTTTTTTGTTCTTCTTTCTCTAGTTGCTTTAGGTGTAGGGTTAGGTTGTTTGTTTCAGATGTTTCTTGTTTCTTGAGGTATGATTGTATTGCTATAAACTTCCCTCTTAGAACTGCTTTTGCTGCATCCCACTGGTTTTTGGTCATCGTGTTTTCATTGCCATTTGTTTCTAGGTATTTTTTGATTTCCTCTTTGATTTCTTCAGTGATTTCTTGGTTATTTAGTAGCATATTGCTTAGCCTCCATGTGTTTGTATTTTTTACATTTTTTTCCCTGTAATTGATATCTACTCTCATAGCATGTGGTCGGAAAAGATACTTGATATGATTTCAATTTTCTTAAATTTACCAAGGCTTAAATTTGTGACCCAAGATATGATCTATCCTGGAGAATATTCTGTGAGTGCTTGAGAAGAAAGTGTATTTTGTTATTTTTGGATGGAATGTCCTATAAATATCAATTAAGTCCATCTTGTCTAATGTGTCTTTTAAAGCTTGTGTTTCCTTATTTATTTTCATTTTGGATGATCTGTCCATTGGTGAAAGTGGGGTGTTAAAGTCCCCTACTATTATTGTGTTACTGTTCATTTCCCCTTTTATGGCTCTTAACATTTGCCTTATATATTGAAGTGCTCCTATGTTGGGTGCATAAATATTTACAATTGTTATATCTTCTTCTTGTATGGATTCCTCGATCATTATGTAGTGTCCTTCTTTGTCTCTTGTAATAGTCTTTGTTTTAAAGTCTATTTTGTCTGATATGATAATTGCTACTCCAGCTTTCTTTTGGTTCCCATTTGCATGGAATATCTTTTTCCATCCCCTGACTTTCAGTCTGTATGTGTGCCTGGGTCTGAAGTGGATCTCTTGTAGACAGCGTATATATGGGTCTTATTTTTGTATCCATTCAGCCAGTCTATTTCTGTTGCTTGGAGAATATAATCCATTTACATTTAAGGTAATTATCGATATGTATGTTCCTATTACCATTTTCTTAATTGTTTTGGGTTTGTTTTTATAGGTCTTTTCCTTCTCTTATGTTTCCTGCCTAGAGAAGTTCCTTTAGCATTTGTTGTAAAGCTGGTTTGGTAGTGCTGAATTCTCTTAACTTTTACTTGTCTGTAAAGCTTTTAATTTCTCCATCGAATCGCAATGAGATCCTTGATGGGTAGAGTAATCTTGGTTGTAGGTTTTTCCCTTTCACCACTTTAAATATGTCTTGCCACTCCCTTCTGGCTTGCAGAGTTTCTGCTGAAAGATCAGCTGTTAACCTTATGGGAATTCCCTTGTATTTATTTGTTGGTTTTCCCTCTCTGCTTTTAATATTTTTTCTTTGTATTTAATGTTTGATAGTTTGATTAATATGTGTCTTGGCATGTTTCTTCTTGAATTTATCCTGTATGGGACTCTCTACACTTCCTGGACTTGATTGACTATTTCCTTTCCCATGTTAGGGAAGTTTTCAACTATGATCTCTTCACATATTTTCTCAGACCCTTTCTTTTTCTCTTCTTCTCCTGCAACCCCTATAATTCAAATGTTGGTGTGTTTAATGTTGCACCAGTGGTCTCTGAGACTGTCCTCAATTCTTTTCATTCTTTTTTCTTTGCTCTGCCCTGAAGTAGTTATTTCCACTATTGTATCATCCAGGTCTGCCCTGAAGTAGTTATTCGCACTATTTTATCTTCCAGGTCACTAATCAGTTCTTCTGCCTCACTTATTCTGCTATTGATTGCTTCTAGAGTCTTTTTAATTTCATTTATTATGTTGTTCATCATTATTTTTTTGCTCTTTAATTCTTCTAGGTCCTTGTTAAACATTTCTTGTATTTTCTCCATTCTATTTCCAAGATTTTGGATCATCTTTACTGTCATTACTCTGAATTCTTTTTCAGGTAGACTGCCTATTTTCTCTTAATTTGTTTGGTTTGGTTAGTTTTTACCTTGCTCCTTCATCTGCTGCCTATTTCTCTGTCTTCTCATTTTGTTTACTCTGTTTGGGGTATCCTTTTCGTAGACTGCAGGTTTGTAATTCCCATTTTTTTTGGTGTCTGCCCCAAGTGCATGAGGTTGGTTCAGTGGCTTGTGTAGGCTTCCTGGTGGAGGGGATGGTGCCTGTGTTCTGGTGGGTGAGGCTGGATCTTGTCTTTCTGGTGGGCAGGACTTCTCCAGTGGTGCGTTTTGGCGTGTCTGTGAACTTAGTATGATTTTAGGCAACCTCTCTGTTAATGGGTGGGGTTGTGTTCCTGTCTTGCTAGTTGTTTGGCATGGGGCATCTAGCACTGGAGCTTGCTGGCCGTTGGGTGGAGCTGCGTCTTAACGTTAAGATGGAGATCTCTGGGAGAGCTCTCACCGATTGATATTACATGGGGCCAGGAGGTCTCTGGTGGCCCAATGTCCTGATCTCAGCTATCCCACCTCAGAGGCTCAGGTCTGACACCCGCCTGGAGCACCAAGACCCTGTCAGCCACACAGCCATGTACATGGGGATCTTCTTGCCTTTTGGGAAGTCTGAGGTCTTCTGCCATCATGCAGTAGGGGTTCTGTAGGAGTTGTTCCACATGTAGATGTTTTTTTTGGTGTATTTGTGGGGAGGAAGGTGAATGTCTACATCTTACTCCTCCACCATCTTGAAGGTCACCCTGCAGTAGGAGACTCCACTGAAGATGCCAACCTCCTCAAGAGCTAGAGGTGCAGAGGCATATTTTTCAGAGGGTTTGCAGCTTACTTTTTTTTTTTCTTTTCCTTTGTGCTTTGTCAGGTTTCACTTGTTCACAGGGTGCTTCATGCAGAGGCATGAAGAACAGAGTGCCTAGTGAGAAATGGCTGCGCTAACACCTCAGCTTGGTGGGCCAGGCCATATTAGTGTAAATATCTTGACAGAAATCTATCATCTTATCTATAATTGAGTATATTAGGATACATATCTTGATAGAAAAAGAAATGTTCATTTACTGTGATTTAATGTGTCAAGATACATGACTTAACATCTAGGTTGAATCAAAGTTTAGTAACATCCTGTGATAATTTGTCTTATTTTACTGTGAATTAGGTTTATACTTTAGTTCGAATAATGACCTTGAGTAGCTCACTCATTACAACACCAAAAGAACCTAAATGATGAATGTAGATTTTTTTTCTCTGTCACCAGTATTATATAACCGTGGCTGCATTGTATCATCGGAGTTTTAAAAGTCAACTTTGAGAAAACTACAGTATTCTCACCTCCTTGTGGAACCAGCACAGAGCAAATCCTCAAGGCTGTTTTCCACTTCTCTTTTCTTTCTTCTCTCACCACAACCCCTCAACGCTGCATCTCAGAGGCTAAGAGTCTCAGCCCTAAGAAGCTATGTATGGTCAAAGACATTAGAAAATAACTCACATTTTAAAAACACCTTAGCTATTATATCACTCATTAGGAAGACGTATGCATCATACCCTTTTGTGACTTTTTCCCCTCCTGTTAACCACTCCATCACTTTGTCTGTACTCCTGAAAGTGTAAACATACTCTCATGACCATTAAAAGCAACAAAATTAGTCATGGAGCTTACAAATCAACCACGTCAATGATATTTCAAAATTCTTATTAAATTGATGTCAGCTTTATTAGCCCTCTACCTTGAACAACTCATTTCCTTTGCTTCACCAGAAGGACAAATATTGTTAAAGGTATATATCAAAATAAGAGCAATAAAATTTAGCAATGATTAGAGAGTGCATAAAAAATCACTAAAACATTTTATACTTACCTTCAAGAATGGAAAGTTTTTCTTTTACTTTCTCTTTGTTTCTGAACTACAGTTTCAAGAATGGGAAACCTTGTACCTGATATATGTGTTATGTAAGGCTGACGATGATAACGCCACTCACATGCTCTTATAAATCTTAAGCAGAACTCGCTAACTCCAGATATGGAGCCTAACCATCAAACAAATCTTCCAATTTAGGAGTCAATCATTTTGATAAAAGAACCAAATTTGGTGATGTTAAAAGAATGTTACAATAACAAGGGGAAAATGTGACAAAACAGTAGGGCACACTATATTCTAACTTGTCTCACTGGGGAATTAATGTGCTGTAATGTTTGATCACAATCTAGTTCTAAAGTGAAATGATTGTGTGACAAATGAGCATAACACAAGTGTCACAAGGACTGTCTAGATAGTGAGGGGGTGTTTCATGCCTAAAAAGGACAGCATTCTATGTTAATAGTGGAAGAAGTACTTTTTAAAATGTTTATTATATTTTGATTATAAAAGTAATATTTTCCTATATATGTCTACATAGTTGAGATTATACTACATATAGAATTATACACGTATTATATGTGTGTATGTATATAGAAATTTTTTGTCCTGCTTTTTCATCTAGCATTATGTCTTACATTATATTTTCTTAAGAAAGTGTTTTGAAAGTGTAGTTAAGGGATCCTTATTCTGCTACACACCCGAAGTCAAAAGGAAGGAAAAAAAAACAGTGAAAAATGGGCAGCCAGCTGAATGTGCCACAGTGCTAAAGCAGAACTTTCATTTATTTTAAAAAAGGTATTTTAAAACCTTATCTTTATTATTGATCACTTGAGCTCTTCACAGGTCATATATAGATAAGGTTGTGGCATGTAGGTGCATTACTCTTTATGTTGCAGATAACAGAAAACCCAACTCAAGCTGCTTTAAACAGTGCTTAAGGAGCTGAAATCCAGAAGCAGTTCCGACTTGAGGCAAGGCTGAATTTAGCAGCTTCATGGATTTTAACTGTGAGGCAACTTGTCTCCATCTCCACACTTTACCTTCCTTGCTGTTGCTTTTATTCTCTAGCTCCATGTCTTTGCCCCTAGTGGCCCCATCTGCAGCAACTGCACAGCTGATATCTTAATATCTTGCCAGCCAAGAAAAGAAAAACTCCAACAGTCAAATACAAATTTTGGTTCAGGATATTTCTGGTCCAGATTGGATCACATGCCTAACTCTGAACCAATCACAAGGGCCACAGGGAAGAGACACTGAAAAGCCAAACAAGGTCCAGTCCAGGGCTGAAAATAGGGTAAGTCCCACCTACCAAACTTTTGGCTAAGAATAGAGAAAGATAGGATGGGAATGAATATTGCCAGAAAAAATAAAATAAAATCATAAAATATGTACTCTGTACCAGGCTATTATTGTCCCACTGTTGTTGGCTCAGATCACACCTTCCTTGATTCATAGTCTTTACAAATAAAATAAGAAATGTGAAAAAATAGTAGATAATTCATAAGTGAACAGCTAAGATAACTAAGAGTATTTGGATTCCTTACCCAAGGAAAGGAAATTTTAAATCTGATCCAACAGACTCCATAAGAATAGTTGTAAAAAAAAAAAAAATTATGATATGCTTATCACTTCACCATGGCTTAGCATGGCAGAATTAACCCGGCCTCTTACCCAAACATTCTGTCACACATGAGAATAACAACTACAACAAGGGCTAACTGATACTGGCCACTTATTATGTGCCAGACAGTGTGCTAAGAGCTTTGTATTCATGCTTTCATTTAGGTTTCACAACTCCATTGGGTGGTAACTATTATATCCTCCTTTTAAAGATGAGGAAATGAAGTTGACTTTCTTCTTCTCCAAGGTCATGGCCTGTAAGTAGTGCAGAATTCTTTCTACATGTCCAAATGATAAGTAACAAAAAGATCCTACTGAGCCAGCTGAAGACTCTGAGATGAGGTATCTTTTTTTTTTTTAAAGAAGATTCTCACTTTTCTTAAGGACATATTCTTGTACTCTTCGAGGATAGCTGCCAAGTCTTATGCTCTTTGAATGCCCCTTCCAGCTATTTCAGGACTATGACCAGAATTGGTACTTATGGGCTATGTTAGAAGATGGATTAATCTGACCAAAGAGAGTCTTAAACTATTGTTCAAATCTATCTATCTAATTTATAATAGGCACATTGACCCAAGTGAATTTTAAAGTTTCTTTTACATGCTAAATCTATAAGTATATGTTCTATCTTTACAATTAACCCCCTCTGTATCAGTCGAGTGTTCTGTAACAAACCACCCCAGTACTTAAGTCAGAAAGATAAGCATTGATTCTTAGTCACATATCTGTGGGTCAGCTGGAGGAGTGTCTTTGCTTCAGACTAGACCAGAATTGCTCTCATTCACTGGTCTCATTCAGAGGCCCAGGCTGAAGCAGTAGCTACTTGGGTATATTCTTTTCTTGATGGAGACAGAAGAGAAAGTGGGAAAATCTTAGTGTGGACACACATGTCAAACCTTTGCTCATATTTCTAACATCCCACTGGCCAAGGCAGTCACATGGCTAAGTTCAACATCAACGGGAGAGGGAAATAAACTTCTCTCTTGGAGATGTTGAAGAGGGAGAGACTAAGTATTATCTGAGCAAAAATCTACTCTACCACAACTCCTCAAATAAAGAATGAGGAGAATAACATGAATTAAGCACATACTCATTTATCCATCAATTTAGAAAAGATTATGGAATAGGTACAATATAGTAATTTTTGAGCTAGATGCTGGGACTGCAATAATGAACAATAGTCTAGTGGCAAAACAAATGCTATTTCTTTGTGACTCCCAATAGCAGTCCCATTGGCAGATATACTCGTCCCCATTTGATAGCTGAAGAAACTAAGGCATCAGGAGATCAAATAAGTTGGTCAAAGACACACAGATAACAAGCACCAAAGTGCCAAAGGTAGCATGTAAAGCCTGAGTACAAAGCCTGTATTTTTTCAACTTCATCAGTGTTGTTTCCCAATAAGAGAGAAGCTCTCAGATTGCTTTAGAAATGAATAACAAAAAACAGCCTGCTTGTGAGTTAGGGTTCCATCAGACAGGCAAAGCCAGTATGAGTGACAGAGAACAAGGAATTCACTACTGTAGGCATTAGCCTTATGCAGTCATGGATGTCTGCTGCCTCTAAATCTGGTGCTAAGCCTGAGCATCAGCAGTCAGGAAGAGAATGAAGTAGGGCAACCAAGGACAAACTGCAGCCTGCGAGGAAAAACTGAAAGTTCACCTAATCAGCACTGCCTCCAGTCCCAGTGATTTGGGCAACTTGTGAGATAAGCCAGCATCCTCTGCTACAGAGCTGTATGTGCCCCCGGCCCAGGATTCTCAGAAGCTGAAGGAGTTCGATGGCAGCTGGAGGTGCTGTGGGCCCAGGAGGTGCTCCTTGCCAACAGCAGGTCTGTGACAATATGCACAAGGTTCAACAGCACCTGCCCTGCAGCAATCCTCTGAGCCTAGAAGTGGCTGCCTTTTGGTGCCAAATCCGGCTCAAATTTCAATTGTGGCCACCTCTAACCTGAAACCACATGGGAAGAGAATGTGGGGAAATTGACAGGGGAAAAGACATCCCACCACGTTAGTACTTTTATTGTGAATCAACTGAAAGTTGTATTTAAAATAGGAGAGTATGAAATAAAATGATTTGCTAGAACTTTCAAGTGTTCTAGGGCAGAAAACACTGAGAGATGTCAGAGGGTCCATGTCCAGAATCTACTTCCCATGTGGTAACAGATCATGAGTTTATGTATTTAACCCTGACATTTCATACTTAAACAGCCATAACACTTAGTTTTTTTCATCATAATGTCACTCTGATGCATACTGTTTTGGTTGCAAGAACTCAAACTAGCTTAAGAAAAAAAGAGGGGATTTATTGGCTCGTATACCTGGAAATTTAAGGATGGCTGTCACTTCAGGCATAGCTAAGTTCAGGGGTGCAAATAATATCATTAGGGTTTATTCACCATCTCTCAACTATGCTAGTCTCTGCTTCTCTTTATGGGTAAGGGTCATGTTTTCGTACCCTAAGCAGGCTATCTCCACCTGTCAGAAGACATAACTGCCAGTATCTCCCAAGTGTGCATCCTTACATCTTGAATGCAAAAAATAAATAAGCCATTTCTCTCCTCCTCCCACCCCCACGCGCACACACACATTGAATGGTTCCAAATTGCCTTGTCCAGATCATTGCCCACCACTTGCATCAAACACTGTAAGACAGAAGGATGAGATACTATGATTGAACAGGCTTGGGTCTCCTGCCCGCTACCACAGCAGAAGCTGGCGGGACACTGGGTCTGTCATTTCCACCGAAATCCCTAGAATGAAGGAGGAGCCACTCCTGAAGTAATCCAGGGGTCATGGCCAGATTAAAATGGTGTCTAATGCAAATGTACTTTAAATCAAAGAGCTGTAAGATCTTTGTTAATTGAGAGAGGGAAGATGTTGAAGTTTATGTTATTATTCTTTTCCCTTTTCTAGAAAGCATGACAGTGACATAAAGAAGCACCTTTATTAGTTCTCTGATAACAGATGAACTGTAGGAAAAAAAAAGCACATATTCGCAGTAGAACCAAACGCAGTTTTCTGTAGATAGGACTGGCCTGCTGCTATCTCAATGTAAAATGCATTCAAAAAATCTCCACCAGATGAACTTTATGGGCAGCTTTAGCTTTGAGGGAAATGAAAGAAATCTAATGTCCAGCAGCTATCCTGGAATGTTTTGCCTTTGCTTGGAATTTTTTTTATTAACAAATAATGATGCATGCTGCTGTAACCCATTGGTCATGCACAACTCATATTTTTTAATACAAAAAAAAAAGAATCCATAAAAATGGAGAGGCTTCCTAATGATGAAGAACGACCTCTAATTGTAATGGATTTTACTTTGAGGTAAATTGGTAAAAGTTAATTTTTATCGTTTGTCTTAAAATTATCATTTTTCTTAGTGGCTTTGTTTCTGGACAGAATGTTAATCCTTAAGTCATAGCACTGACGTTTGTTCACAACTAAAAGTACCAAAGAATTTCTTCATTCCCTCATTTCTTCACTCTGATTTCGAGCCCACTGTATTGTCACGCACTAAGCTTAGCACTAGGGATACCAAAAAGAATAAGATACGTCCTTGTCCTCAAGAAGCTGAGTGGAGGAGAGGAAAGCTCAAGAAACACAGACAGTACTACGAACCACTGGTATCCAGACAGCTGTGACAGCACAGAGGAACAAACACGTCATTTTGCCTGCGGTGTCAGAGAAAGCCTTTTAGATGAAGATCTTGATAGAGAAACAATAATTTTCTAATCAGAGACACTAGAAAATGGTATTCCAGGAAGAAAGACAGCACCCACTGTAATAGGACATTGTGGATTAACTATATCACAGTGGAAGGGATATCCAGGAAGCTGACAGGGAGTGAGAACAGACAGAATGGGATGGAAATAATATGTCATGTCAAGGAATTTGGAAAGATAACTCTGGAAGCAGGGAGAAGGGACAATGACAAAGGAGCAAGACTGATTACACAGAGACCTTATGGAGGTTACAGAGAAGCCTGACACGGGGCTAAACTAGACTTCCTGTAATGTTCAAATGGAAATGAGTAGTAATGGATTGAATGAAGGAGCTAAGGAGGAGGGAGGAATAAGAATTCCTTTCATGTATACAGTTTAGGAGACTAGCTGGATGGAGATACCGTTAAAGATACTACAGGAAATAGACAAAACAGATGTGAGGGTAGAGAGGAGGACAGGGAGGATTAAGAGAGAGAACAGAGCTGTGATCGCCTATGCTACGAGACGTTAATTTGTGTTTTAGTACAATAGCTACATAAAATAATCTTTTTTTTTTTTTTTTCGGTACGCTGGCCTCTCACTGTTGTGGCCTCTCCCATTGCAGAGCACAGGCTCCGGACGCACAGGCTCAGCGGCCATGGCTCGCGGGCCCAGCCGCTCCGCGGCATGTGGGATCTTCCCAGACCGGGGCACGAACCTGTGTCCCCTGCATCGGCAGGCAGACTCTCAACCGCTGTGCCACCAGGGAAGCCCTCTTTAGTATATTTTAATGTCCCACTTAAACATATTCATCATGTTAATACACCTTATTAAATAACAGTATGGACCAAGTCATCTGTTTCTCCCAATACTATACGAGGGGTATAATGTTTTGAGTAGCAGTAATCTCATGTATATTTAGTATTCTGTCTTCATGAGTATATTACAGATGCTTTGGGGAAAAAATACATCTCCATGTGACTACACAATACTTTGAGACACACACAAAAAATGTTTCTGACCACAACTAGTGATCTTTTTATAAAAGCCAAGAGCTGATACAGTTTGTATTTCCTAACCTTCACTTTTCATGCGGAGATATTTTCATCTATTGGAATATAACAGTGTTAAACCTTTTCAAATTATGTCTTTTGGTTTAACTCGAAAAACTTGAGAACTTCAGATTCTTATGGATTAGGGGTAAACTATTCACCAGAAACAATAATAGTAACAAGTTGTTGAACACACATAGCGTTTTTCAATGATATTCTAAGAAACTTGCTTACTACTATATTACAAAACTTTCACAGTGATCTTAGATAGGCATTAAAATGAATTACAAGAAAGGGAGCTGAGTTTTTTCACATCAAATATTTAGGTGGAGGAAGGTTGGTTGTCTAGTCTTATTTCACACTGAGTCTTTTTCATATACTTTTCTTAATGCATTCAAAGGTTGTTAAAGTTTCTTGTATAAAAATATGATTGACTGTTAGTGACAGTAATTGCATTTTAGCAAAAGTGACCATTATAGTAATTTTCTTTAAGGAAGAGAAATCTAACTAAAGTAGCTAGTTACTTCCTAACACATTAACTTTGAAATTTTTTAACATAAAAATACATGATAAGGGAAGTACAAATTGAAGAACATAAAATGGCATGCAATATTTATAAAACTACTTCCATTAGGTGGTTCTCAATTTTATGTAGCTGTTAATCACAAATTAAGTGAAACAAAATATAGGAAAAAGCTAAAATTTCTTTACTAGTGGGCCAATTAAACTAAGTCCTCATTTAAAGCCTTTTAAAAATGACTCTCAGATAGCTCTTATTTTCATGTCTAAACTATAGAAGGTAATGATTTTTTTGAAACCGAGAATATTTATTCATATCATGCCCTTAGAAGATTGAATCAAATGATACATGAAGATAATATGATTACAAAGAAAAAAGAAAAAAACAATTATACATGTGCATAGACAAGGTAATGCTGTATATAGTAACAACTTGTACACGTTAAATCACAAATGAAACAGCATTAGCATTTAATTTCATGTATTCTGCTGCACACCTGAATACTAATTAGCAACTAAAATAGGAAATGTGTGATACTGCATGTATTGATAAAATCTCAGTTCCATATTCTTCAGACACCAGCAATTTAACATGCATTGCATACTGGGAAAAGCTACTTTATCATCTTCATGGTTTCCTTTCTAAAATTCTTTTTCATTATTATTGAGAGCAATATACTAATTTCAAAGTCAATCAGAGGTGACTGAAATGTTGGCTAAATCTGGAATTGCATTTTCTAATATTTATTGTTAACAATGTATAGACAGTAACTGCAGAGTATAAAGCAAGAAGCCTCAAATTCAGTATGCAAATAGATGAACAGTAATTCAAGGTTACCTAAGTCAACTGAGTTAACTCAAATTTTTCATTTTTAGGGGCCACAGAGGACACTGGTGCTTTGTTTCTGCCCCTCCTTAGCCCTGTTTTTGAAATGGCCCCTGCAAAAGAGAGATTTATTTTGAAGGCTGAGACAGAGGAAAAGGAGTTTCAGCTTCATGATTTTTCCCTGGCTGCCTCTATTCATCTCTCTCCATCTCCATTCCTTTGCTAACTTCTATATTTAAATTGGCCCTTGCACTACCACTTGATTTATTTTTCAGTTATTCTTAAGGAAGAGAATTTTATTCACAAAGCCATATTTCTTTGAGTTAATACTTTATTTTTCCACTATTCTGCATAGATTACAGATGCTCTCCCATTTGTTTGTACCATTTTGTCCATCAACTGCATCTATAATACAAGTTAGTTCTTATTATGTACGGCACGGAATGCAGTTGGGGAAATTGCAGGGGGGTGTGTGTGTGTGTGTGTGTGTGTGTGTGTGTGTGTGAATACACGTGTCTATTTGCTTTTGAGTTGTATTCTAAAATAAGGATTCAGTATAAAATTGACGACAGTAGTCTTTCATCAAAGTCCTATTTCCTTAAAGCCTGCCTCATGTCTCATTTATTAACGGAACACAAAGGTAAAAGGTAATTACAAAATAATTACACTAGTGGACATCAAAATAAGATGTTTCAAAGAGAAGGACCTAATAAATATCTGCTAAGAAAGTTCCAGGGACTATATCAGTTAGGATGCTTCTAGTTACAAAAAACAGAAAAACCAACTCAAACTTGCAGAAACAATAAAGCAAATTTATTGGCCCAAATAACTAATAGTTCAAAGGATGGGAGAGATTCAGGTGCAAATGACCAGAGTTCCAAATGATTTGGCTGCAGTTGTGTAGTTCTTCCTTCTTTGATTGTTGGCTCTGTCCTTAGGCTAGCTTCTTTCCAGGTTGTAAAATTTCAGCTCACAGCAACCAGGGTTCTTTCCCATTCACACCTCCCAAGAAAGGGCATGTTCTCCCCCAGCCAAAGAATAAAAGTCCTGAGCTTCATTTTGATTGGCCCAGTTTGGGCCACTCTTGAATCACCTGTAGTGGCAAGAAGGAAAGACCAACCAAGGCATATGCCTGGCACACACTGATACAACTCCATAGGTTTTTAAACTATTGAAGTGCTTCTAAACCAGGTGATAAGAAGCCAATGCTCTAAGTCTCCCAGATGTTCCTCACTGCATCAGCCTGAATCCCTCTGATCCGTCTTTATCCAGCAAGCAAAAAGTTAACATCTGCAAAGCAGGGATCCATTTGGACCCAGCTCCAGTAATGCAGGAGGCATCTCTTCTGTTTGGATGGATCATGCCTTCGTTGTTAAACATGAATATATTCCCATCCTGCAACTGGGGGTAGGATCAGTTCCATTGTATTAGTTTCCTAGGGCTGCCATAACAAAGTACCAGAAACTGGGCGACTTAAGACAACAAAAATTTGTTCTCTTATCATCCTGAAGGCTGGAAGTCCAAAATCAAGGTGTTTGCTGAGCCATGCTCTCTCCGAAGATTCTAAGAAAGAATCCCTCCTTGCTTCTTCTAGCTTCTGGTGGTTGCTGGCAGTCCTTGATGTTCCTTGGTTTGTGGCAGCATAACTCCAATCTCTGCCTCTGTTTTCCCATGGTGATTTTCTATGGGTCTGTGTCTAAATTTCCCTCTTCTTATAATGACACCAATCACTGGATTAGGGACCACCCTAATCCAGCATGACCTCATCTTAACTTGATTATATCTGCAAAGATCCTATTTCCACATAAGTCACATTCTATAGGTTCCAGGTGGACATGAATTTGGGGGGACACTATTCAACCTAGCACCCCCCTACCAAGTGGGATGACTGCTCTGTGATGGGAAAGCATTAAAGTGATGTTGGGGAAGTTGCCACAGTGTCCACTCTAGATGCTGGACCCTCTGGGCCTCAGCTCTCTTCATGTACCTGGTTATAGTCTACAGCAATATAGTTGACCTGGCATTTCAGACTTTATTTGTACCTTCTAAGCTGGCTCTTATACTGCCTAATCTCATTTTCAACTCTAAGGCCTAAGTCCATGGACTTCAAAAATTCATGTGGAGTAGGGGTCTGGCAGAGTCCTTACGTCCGCATTGCCAGTCCAAGCATTATCAATAGAGTGAATAAACAATATATCTCACTTACGTGTTCAAATGCTTGTAGCTGTGATTAATTTTAAAAAATTCACTTAAAATCTTCCTGCATTTATAATACCTCTTTGTCATTATGTATGTTCTCTATCAACAGATAATAAATGCAACTACTGTTGTACTTTAGCACACAGGCCTTTATTAGAAGGACCATGAGTAAATTGGGATACGTCTGACTGCTGTCACAAAGGCCAAGAAACAATAGCTCAGACAAATAGACATTGATTTCTTTCTCTTGTAAGAGCTAGAGCATAAACAGGCCAGGGCTTATATAGCAGCTCTGTGGTCTTGAGGACCTAGACACTTACTACTTTGTTCTACCATTCTCAAGTCATGGCTTTCATCCCTGGTCTAAGATGGCTTTTGCAGCTCTCACCAGTGTGGCTGCATTCTGCTCACATACCATTTTTCGGACCCTAAAACATATGGCCAAAACGTAGCAGCAAGAGTGACTGGGAAATGTGGTCTTTATCTGAGCAGGCTTGTGCCCAGCTAAATGTTGAGCGTTCTATTACTAAAGAAAGAAGGAGAAAATCAATATTAGGGAAGCGTTAGCAGTCCTTGACAAAAACTACATGCATTTAGGAGAAAGTAATGGATATTTACAAATGATTGGCATATTCCTAATAGATTATGATGTTTGTTCTAAGATAATTTTCAATATAACTTTACACATCCTGAATATTATAATTTTGTGACATGTTTTCTGTAGACTCTACCTCATCTTACTGACTCTACTTATATAGTTGAACTGAATATGTTCACGAGGTGTCTGTAGTGAGAAAGTTTTAGAGTCATAAAGAGAATGGTTGCAAATATTGAGGTTAACAGGAAACAGTATATGGAAGGGGGAAAATTACAATTTAGGGAGTGACTATTTTGCTAGAATGAGAATTTTAACTATCTCTAATGACAAGTTATCCAATTACAGATCTTCCTCAACTTACAATGGGGTTATGTCCCAATAAACCCATCATATGTTGAAAATATCATAAATTGAAAATGCATTAATACACCTACTGAACATCATAACTTAGCCTACCCTAACTTAAATGTGGTCAGAACACATGTATTAGCCTAAAGTTCAGCAAAATCATCTAACACAGAGCCTATTTTATAATCAAATGTTGAATATCTCATGTAATTTATTGAATACTATACTGAAAGTGAAAAAATGGTTCTATGGGTACAGAATGGTCATAAGTGTATCAGTTGTTTCCCGTCCTGATTATGTGGCTGACTGGGAGCAACAGCTAACCGCCCAGCATCAGGAAGGAAGATAGTACCACATATCCCTAGCCTGGGAAAGATCAAAATTCAAAATCTGAAGTACAGTTTCTACTGAATGCATGTCTTTCTCACCATCGTAAAAGTAGAAAAATTCTCAGTCAAACAATTGTAAGTTGAGGACCATCTGTACAACTAATAAGAAGAAAAGTTTGAAAACAAACTACACAGTGCCATAGCCAAGCGAGACTTTGTATAGCTTAAACCTGGTACCCAGCTTAGAAGCAGACTCTTCTCATATGGGAAGAGGCATGTCAAGGCCTTTATAAATACTGAATAACAAATATAAGCAGAGCTTTATCAAAACAAAACAATCAAATAGGACAATGATGCCAAGTAAAGGAAGAAAGGGGAAAATAAGGTGAGCTTTTTTTTTAAAGACTTAACATTGAAGGAGTGGGAATCTATCATTCCATTCATGATGGTTCAAAGTTCTTAATGGTGCCAAAATTCTCATAATCCTCTGACTTTTCCCAGAAACTTATTATAAACTTTCTTATGGAGATAAGTGTACTGGATGGTTTCATTTTGTCTCTCCATCCACTCTCCATCCTTCCTGACCTGATCTGTGCCCCAGGAGGCTGACTTGTATGGACCACATCTCTAGATTTGCTTGCCCTCTGGTTTCCCGCTGCATCCCACCAATGAGAGGCTCCAACAGGACATCAGGAAATGGAAGGATGGTGAGGCTGAGTATTTATTCTTCTGCTTCCCTCCATGCCAGACTGCAGGTTAGCAGTGCCTGTGTTCCTCTGCTGAAGGCCACAGCTACTGTCAGCTGATCCTCTCCTGCAGCTGCAGCACAGCTGCCTTCCCTGCTCCCTGGCCCTATAGAAGGTCTAGCCAGGCCCCTCTTACCGGTTCAACCCTACCTACACCTTTAGAGATAGTTCATTCCTTAAATTCTCCTCAGTTGCTCCTTCCAAGTGAGCCCTCTGTTTCAGGGATACTGAGTGATAAAATAAGGAAGAAATGACTCACTCACTGAAAAACTAGCCCTGCTAATCCAGTGGATAATAAGCCATTCTCGATTTTGAAATTCTCTCCTTTCTACAAATTCATATTCTCTTTAGAAACCTGCACCAAGGCTTGTCGCTAACATAAACCATTTCTAAACCAGCTGCATGGTTCTACTTCCTAGAAACACTGGCCATCACTTTCCAGTCCTGTTCATTACCCCACTTTTCTACTTTTGGTGTATTTATAAGCCATTTCTAAATTTACTGATGCTTGCTGTAGACTTTTTTTTTTTTAGGGGTTTTAGTATCTCCAGTGTGGAGATGACTTTTTAAAATCTACTTTCTGTACAAATTCCGTGACCATTTCTAGTATTATATGCTTCTTAAGCAAGAGATATGCAATATTTGTTATTCCAGGAAGCCAATACCTCACCCTCTTAGGGTTTGAATTGGGAAGCAAGGTGGAATATAGGTAATTTTCCTCCAAATATATTCCCCTACACTTTCACTACAAGCAACATACTTACAAATCAGATAGTTCCTCCTCATCTCCAGCACCTCGTAATGCTAGAGGGGCCCAGGGCTTCATCTCTTGTCTACATACACTCTTCCCCTGGTAGCTCTCATCTAGTCCCATGACTTTATAGGCCCAATGAACATTTCTACTTCTAAGCCTAATAGGCATTTTAATCTTAAATGTTTCCAATCCAAACTTCTGATCTCCATATTTACCTCCATTCCAAATGTGTTAATGTTGCAGTTTTTCCCTCTCAGTGACTAGCAACTAGCCCCAGTTTCTTGGGCCAAAAATTTTGGAGTCACCTTTTACTTATCTTTCTTTCCCCACTCCCTACAATAATCCTTCAAGAAGTCATATCAACCCTATATGCAAAAATACATCCAGGTTCTAATTACTTCTCACTGCCTCCTCTGCCACCTACCACTCTGGTCCAGGCCCCTGCAATTCACTGTAACAGCCTCCTCACTGGTCTCCCCTGCCTCTGACCTAGTCCTTCTAATAGTCTTTTCTCAACAGAGCAGCCTGAGTGCTTTCTTTTAAAATATTAGATCATGCCATTTTTCTGTTCAAACCTCTCTACTGGATCCACTTTCACTCAGAGTGATACCAAAAGTCCCTACATATAGCCTAGAAGGTTCCTCATGATATAGCCTCTGCTATCTGACCACATCTCCTACTTCACTCTAGACACACTGACCTCCTTGCCTCAGGATAATGTACCTACCATCCCCTTATGGACCTTAAACAATAGACCGCCAGTTATTTCTCCAGCAAAAATGGGTTTATTCAGGATCAACAAAGAATAGCAATTCAGGGTCTGCAACCGTGGTGAGCCACATGCAAGTTCCCCCAAGAAGGAGAGAAGAATTCTTTTATAGGAGGGAAAAGGAAGTTGGGAGGGCTATAGTAAACAAAGAGTCCATTGGAGGAATTGAGATTTTGAAGTTATAGTGGCTTTTCATTGAATGAGTTGTGACAGTCTTTCCTTGGCTGAGCTCTTGCCAGGCAAAAGGAAGTTTTCCTCTTCCTGTTGGGCTCTGCTATTATGGTAGGGCATGAGAGCACCCCCTTGACATTTAAAATAGAAAACTGAAGAGGGAAGAGATATGGGAACATATGTATATGTATAGCTGATTCACTTTGTTATAAAGCAGAAACTAACACACCATTATAAAGCAATTATACCCCAATAAAGATGTTAAAAAAATATAAAAATAAATAAATAAACAATAAATAAATAATAAATAAATTGAATAAAATAGAAAACTGTGTTTTAATTGAGCTTACTGTTTATTAACTTTTACACCCTCTTCCCCTAGGTAGATACACAGCTTACTCTCTAACCTCCTTTAAGTCTCCACTCAAGCATTACCTGCTCAGGGCACAACCCCCTTTCCAATGCAGTTATCATCATTTGACATATATTTTGCATGTTTATTTTGTTTATTGTCTATCTTCCCCATAAGAATGCAAAATCTTGTATAAATTTAATATTTGTTAAATATTCACCACATATTCCCACCTTTTAAACCTGTGCCTGGCATAAAGACGGTGTACAACAAATATTTGATGAATGAATGAAATTATATATACATATATTTATTTTTTAAACATAAATCCTTTCACAAAAATAAATAAGCATTAGAATACCTCAAATAAATTTTAAGAAGTCTCATGTGTACAGAGTGTTACTCACGTGTTAGGCTCTGGGTAGTACTTTACAAGTGTGATGTCAGTGAATTTTCATAGCAGATCCTATGTGCAATCACATAAGACCTGTGGTCTTATGGTAATAAGACCAATTCTTATTACAACCAACTTACATGTGACATGTAATATAACTAATTTAAGAAGTGAAAAATCAGTACATGGTGAATACAGGTCCAGACCCTGACATGTCTGACTCCAGAGGCCATTCTCTTCCTAATATGTCTAAAACATGCCTCTTTAAACTTAGAAAGAAAGTTACCACCAGCAACAGCAACAAAAAAGATTAAACCAAACCTTAATTTTAAAAGGGGCAACTAAATGCCTGACTAGGATTCCAAATGTGTGAAAATTATAAATTCCAGCTTTTCAAAGGAAAAACATTGAGTAGGTCAGGCAAAAGGCTGACCAGAGATTAGAAAGGCAGAACTGCACACTCAAACAAATGAAGAGATTACAGTTAGAGAAACTTCTCTGAAAACTCCATCTTCTCTTTCTTGTTGTGGTCATTACCGAAGCAGCAACAGCCAAAATGAAGTTCAATCCCTTTGTGACTTGTGACCAGAGGAAGAACCATAAAAGCATTTCAACTCACTTTCCCACTTTCACAGGAAGATTATGTCTTTCCCTCTTTCCAAAGAGCTGAGACAGAAGTACAATGTCCAACCCATGTCCATCTGAAAGGATGATGACGTTCAGGTTGTGTGAGGACACTACAAAGGTCAGCAAATTGGCAAAGCAGTTCAAGTTTACAGGAAGAAATGTATCATCTACACTGAACGTGTGCAGCAGGAGAAGCCAGTGGCACAACTGTCCGTGTGGGCATTCAACCCAGCAAGGTGATTATCAACAGGCTAAAAGTGAACAAAGGTTGCAAAAAGATCTCTGGATGAAAAGCCAAATCTTGCCAAGTAGGAGAGGAAAAGGGCTTAAAAAGGGAAGAAACAATTGAGAAGATGTGGGAATAAAGTAACTTATATACAATACCTGCTAAAATGAAAAAAAAAAACCCAACAACTCCCTAACCCTACCAGCTGCCCCATACTCCCACTGTGCAAAAGGATGAGAAATTGTTTCAAGTTCTTGCTTGTTGATTTGCTATCAGTTTGGGCCAAAAGACTGAGATAATCAAAGACTTCCAGGAATAAAATTAGGGACCTTTTTATTAAAGTGTTCTCTTGAAGTGTTTTGGTCAATCATAAAATAGTAGAGAAGGCCTTCCTTTGCCCTTCTGCTGGCCATGTGAAGAAACATGGGCTTGTCTCTACCTCTGCTCTTCTCCAAGTCTTATTCTTTTCTCTGAAACATGCACTATGTTTGAAAACCACTATGTTTTAAAAATAATCCAGAAAAAAGACAAAGAGAGGGTAAAAGTCATAGCATACCCCAGAGACAAGGAAATGTTCTTGAGAAGCATTTGCACATAGGTACCTGAAACTTTTCAAAACCACATCAGTAAAAGAAAATGTTACATGAATGACTATTGAATATTGAAACTTAAGTATATTAGCAAATCAAATGGCCTGTGAAATAAGTGAAAACATTTTCTAACATCCCATATGGTCTCTACATAAACAGATTCTAAAAGGACATTTATATAAGTAATTCACACTTGAAACCAAAAGAAGCCCCCTATTTTTTTTAAACATCTTTATTGGAGTATAATTGCTTTCCAATGGTGTGTTAGTTTCTGCTTTATAACAAAGTGAATCAGTTATACATATGCATATGTTACCATATCTCTTCCCTCTTGGGTCTCCCTCCCTCCCACCCTCCCTATCCCACCCCTCTAGGTGGTCACAAAGCACCGAGCTGATCTCCCTGTGCTATGCGGCTGCTTCCCACTAGCTATCTATTTTACGTTTGGTAGTGTATATATGTCCATGCCACTCTCTCACTTTGTCACAGCTTACCCTTCCCCCTCCCCATATCCTCAAGTCCATTTTCTAGTAAGTCTGTGTCTTTATTCCCATCTTACCCCTAGGTTCTTCATGACTTTTTTTTTTTTTTCTTAGATTCCATATATACGTGTTAGCATACGGTTTTTATTTTTCTCTTTCTGACTTACTTCACTCTGTATGACAGACTCTAGGTCCAACCACCTCACTACAAATAACTCAATTTTGTTTCTTTCTATGGCTGAGTAATATTCCATTGTGTATATGTGCCACATCTTCTTTATCCATTCATCCGATGATGGACACTTAGGTTGCTTCCATGTCCTGGCTATTGTAAATAGAGCTGCAAAGAACATTTTGGTACATGACTCTTTTTGAATTATGGTTTTCTCAGGGTATATGCCCAGTAGTGGGATTGCTGGGTCATATGGTAGTTCTATTTGTAGTTTTTTAAGGAACCTCCATACTGTTCTCCATACTGGCTGTATCAATTTACATTCCCACCAGCAGTGCAAGAGTGTTCCCTTTTCTGCACACCCTCTCCAGCATTTATTGTTTCTAGATTTTTTGATGATGGCCATTCTGACTGGTGTGAGATGAGATCTCATTGTAGTTTTGATTTGCATGATGAGAGTATTCCAAGTGCCAGCATCTCTCAGTGCACACAGAATAGTGACTTAAGATGTCAGTTCTTCATGTTATTTGTTCTGAAGTTTCACTGGTTTTATTTTAGAAGTAATGTCTCAGAGAAAACTGAAATTTATATAAAACTTATTTAGGATTTTAAAAGCATTTTATATCTTGGCTTTATTTTTAGAGAATTTTGTAGACGAGAGGTAAAATATTGAGATTCAATCAAAGCAGAAACAAGGCAATAAAGTTGAATTTACTAGACCAAATCAGGATTTCAGTGCCAACAGGTACAAATCTACACATTCACAATCTTTGGTTCCTCTATTGCACGTCTTTTATATTCTTTGGCACACAGCCAAGTATGACTGTGTATATTTTTTCTAATATGGACAACTTGTGATGTACCTCAAATGAGAAGATTCTTCAACACACCAAATTTCATGTTATTATGGCTAGCTCAGTACTAAGACTTGGGTGACAGCTGCAGCTCTCCAGAAACTAGCACTAAAAGGTGCTAATATCCTAGCAAGCACTTTAAGAAAACCTTAAGTTGTATATATCTAATCTAAGGTTGAACATTGTATATACAAAAAAAAAAAAAGTTAGCAGGAATTCAGCAACCAGAAGTCTGTGTTTCCTAGCAAAAGACAGTTGGACAATTCCTCTAAAAGATAGCAAGCTATTACTCAAAAGTCAAACATTTGCTTCTCCATTTACTAGTGAAAATTGCATTCTGTTATCAAATAAAATAAGTGTTATTATTAAAAATTACATGCCCATCACTAAATGGTTGAGTTCACCTACATATTTGGGTTAACATATCAAACAAAGAAAACAGGCTTGGCCACAAAGTCAATGAAAGTCAAATAAAAGGCCAGACTAAACAGATGAGACACCATGCCCTGAAGATCAACAGAGGATATCATTGTTAGGTGAGGAGGGTTTAGTAACTTCAGCAAGGAGGATTTTCTGTGCCCATCACAAACTAAGCAACTCATTTAGGCTACTTAACCACAAATTCTACTGCAAGACTGATGGACAGTTAGTTGCATACAACTGGATTTTTTTCTTTGCCATATTGTATTAGAGTTAAACTCCATTGAACCTTACATGGATATCCTAGAGATATCTTTGAAATTTTTGGTAATAACAATGGTGGTAACAAATAGTAGCTTTATATTAGTTAATTTTTCAATACAAGTTATATTTACATGTAACATGTGATGACAATTATGATAACTGAGATTAAGATAATAATGGGGGCTTCCCTGGTGGTGCAGTGGTTGAGAGTCTGCCTGCCGATGCAGGGGACATGGGTTCGTGCCCCGGTCCGGGAAGATCCCACATGCCGCGGAGTGGCTGGGCCCGTGAGCCACGGCCGCTGAGCCTGCGTGTCCAGAGCCTGTGCTCCACAACGGGAGAGGCCACAACAGTGAGAGGCCCGTGTACCGCAAACCACCCCCCCCAAACAAAAAACAAAACAAAACAAAAAGATAATAATGAATTATTTGTTTGAAAACAATCCTTATTCAAGTAAATTCTTCCTAAAACGATCCTACAGCTTTTGAATACTGGCATTACCTGGTCTGGTCCAGAGTATCAGAGAGTCCATAATGTGTCCATATTTGTCATTCTTGAGATTTGTCAGAAGGAACTTCCATGCACTAAACTGAAAAGCCCAATTTCTCTTTCTCCACAGCATCCATTAGGATTCATCCAGCTAAATATTATGATTATATACCTAGAAAACTCAAGAGATTCAACCAAAAAGCTATTTAGCAAGGTAGTGGGGCACAAAATTAATACACAAAAGACAACAAATGGCATGAATATATAATGGATTCAAGTACTCATTTAAAAAAAGAAAAAAGATGAAAGGCACATTAATAAACTTAATAAGAAATGTTAAAACACTACTGGAGGGCTTCCCTGGTGGCACAGTGGTTGAGAGTCCGCCTGCCGATTCAGGGGACGCGGGTTCGTGCCCTGGTCTGGGAAGATCCCACATGCCGCGAAGCGGCTGCGCCCGTGAGCCATGGTCGCTGAGCCTGCGCGTCCGGAGCCTGTGCTCCGCAACGGGAGAGGCCAAGGCAGTGAGAGCCCCGCATACCGCGAAACAAACAAACAAACAAACAAACAAAAAAACACTACTGGAAAACATATAAGAAATTTTGTACAAAGGGAAGATGTACCTAGTTGGTAAATACCAAAAAGATGACAATTCTTTCTGAGTTAATTTATAATTTCAACATGAGCCCAATAAGAAAAATATTGACAGTGGGGTTTTTGAAACAAGGCAAAGTGATCATAAAGTTTATATGGAAAAATAATTAATCAAAAATAGGCAGAAAAACTGAGGGGAAAAAGGGGCAATGAGGACAAATTAGCACTATCAGATATTAAAACATAAAAACCTGGACACAAAAAGTGTGGTACTGGTTCATCATTAGATGAAATGACTAATAGAATATTATACAAAGTCCAGAAATAATTCCAAATGCATACCGCAATTCAATATATGAAAAATATAGCATTTCAAATCAGCGGTGAAGAGGTAAACACCTCACTAAATGATGGCAGACTACCTGTGGAGAAAAGATGTTGGATTCATACCACACACCATACTCTAGTACAACCAGGATACATTTCAAATGAATGAAAGATGTTCATATAAAATAGAGCATATAAGTATTAGAAGAAGTCACAGGAAGTTCCTTTTTAGTATTTCAGTGGAGACGGTCCTTATAACTCAAAATCTAGAATCCATGAAAGAAAATAATAAATTTAATGACATATAAAACTATAAACAAAGTCAAAAGGTAAGTTACAAACTGAGAAACTCATCACAGATAAATTCTAATCTCCCTAACATATGAAGAACTACTAGATACCAATAAAAGACCAACCATATAATAGAAAGATAGGCAGAGATATATATATATTCAAGTCATAGAAAGAAAATCTAAATGGCCTGTAAACATAAGTAGATGATCAAGTCCACTCGTAAGAAAAGAAATACATATTAAAACTACACTGATATCACTTTTCAGATTGGCAATGGTCTAAGAGCTTGATAATACATTTTATTGCTTATAGGAAAACAGGCCCTCTCATACATTAGGGAGAGTTGAAATTGGTACAACTCTGATGAAAGAAAATTTTGCAAGGTTTATTGAAACTGCATATACCCATTGACTCACAATTGCACTTCTAGGAATTTATCCTACAGATATATTTGCCCATATGTGAAATGACATTATGTGTAACATTATCCAGGCCTGTATTGCTTGAAATAAAAACTAGAAACAACTCACATGCTCATCAATAGGAGAATGGTTAAAAAGTCATTGAACATTTACAGTGTAAAGTACTGCACAGTGGCTTTAAAAAAAGTGAGGATCTCTCTAGTATTGATCATTAATATGTAGATGTATTGTTAAAGGCAAAAAAAAATAGTAATCGATAAAACAGGATACGTTGTATGCTACTTTTTAAAAAAAAGATGTATAAAGAAACTCTGCAAGAACATATAAGAAAATAATAACTGATTATGGCACTCTCTGTATGTGTGTGTGAGAGAGCTATGTAAATGGTGGACAGGGTGAGAGCAAAACTTTTCACTGTGTTCCTTTTTACATATTTTGAAAATTTTGAACTGTGTGAACATATGACATTTTAGGGTACAGGACAGGGAAAGACTGTGCCACCCCAGAGAAGCTATTCCTTTAGGGCCCTAGTCATAAGCAACCATTTGCTGCTGGGGAGAGTGAAAGGTCAGTTAAAACTATCTTCTAGCAACAGTAAATAAATGTGACTACATCAAACTAAAAAACTTTTGCGCAGCAAAAGAAACCATCAACAAAACAAAAAGGCAACCTATTGAATGGGAGAAGATAATTGCAAACAATATATCCTGTAAGGGATTGATATCCAAAATATATACAGAACTGATACAGCTCAATATCAAAAAAAAAACAAAAACAAAAAACAAAACCCAATTGAAAAATGGGCAGAGGACCTGAATAAACATTTTTCCAAAGAAGACAGACAGATGGTCAACAGGCACATGAAAAGATACTCAACATTACTAAAAATCATGGAAATACAAACGAAACCTACAATGAGATACCACTTCACACCTTCACACTGCACTCGTCAGAATGGCTATTATCAAAAAGACAACAAATAACAATTATTGGGGAGGATGTGAAGAAAAGGGAAACCTCATGCACTGTTGGTGGGAATATAAGTTAGTGTGGCCTCTATGGAAAACAGGACTGAGTTGTATTAAAAATATGACTATCATATCATCCAGCAATTCCAGCTCTTGGTATTTATCTGAAGAAAACAAAAACACTAATTCAAAAAGATATGTACTCCCATGTTCATTGCAGCATTGTTTACCATAGCCAAGATATGGAAACAACCTAAGTGTTCACCAATAGATGAATGGATAAAGAAGATGTGGTATATATACAATGGAATACTACTCAACAGTAAAAAAGAAAGAATTCATGCCATTTGCGATAACTAGGATAGACCTAGAGGGTATTATTCTAGTTGAAGTTAAGTCAGACACAGTAAGACAAATACTGTATAAAAAGAACAAAACAGAAACAGACTCATATATACAGAAAACAAACCTATGGTTGCCAGAGGAGAGGGGGCAAAGGATGGGTGAAATAGGTCAGAGGGATTAATAGGTACAAACTTCTTGTTATAAAATAAATAAGTTATGGGGATGTAATGTACAGCATAGGGAATATAGTCAATGATATTATAATAACTTTGTATGGTGACAAATGGTTACTAGACTTAACGGTGATCATTTCATGATATATAAAAATATGGAATCACTATGTTGTATACCTGAAACTAATATAATATTGTATGTCAATTATAATTCAATAAAAAAGACCAAAAACCCACCAAATCAATAAGTAAATAAATAAAACTATCTTCTTCATTGCCAGTGGACTCTTTCTGCTAAAAAGTACACTGTCAAAGCTACACTTTGGAAAGAGAACTAAGTAGAATACATTTTTTACTTATTTTTGTTCCTTTACCTAAGAGTAAGGGAATTATGCCCAAATAGAATGTGTGCTCCTTTAAATCTTTCTCTTCTTTTTAATCTTTTCTAAACATACCAAAAAAAAAAAAAAAAAACAACCCACCAAAATAGACCATTCAGTATTTTCCTTCTCTTAGTCTGCCCAGGCTGCTATAACAAAATGCCACAGACTGGGTAGCTTATAAACAACAGAAATTTATTTCTCATAGTTCTGGAGCCTGGAAGTCCGAGATCAGGGTGCCAGCCTGGCTGATCAAGGGCCCTTTCTGGGTCACAGACTTTACATTGTATCCTCACATGGTGGAAGAGGCTAAGGATATCTCTGGAACCTCTTTTATAAGAATACTAATGCCATTCATGAGGGCTCCACCCTCATGACTTAAGACCTCCCATACAGTCGACCTCCTAATACAGTCACCTTTGGGGGTTAGGATTTCCACATATGAATTTGTGGTGGACACACACATTCAGACCATAGCATTCTTCAGAACATACTTTACACCTTTTAAATCTTATTTTGTAAGGTAAAATTTTCTCTACTTTTGTTGATTGTGCCATTAATCTTGGAGACTTCTCCATTTTGTATACAGAATTTTAAAGTTTTTTTTCAAAGATCCATATGGATACATTGTTTTAGTGCAAGTCCATCAAATGAAAAGCAAACTGAATTTATGGGAGTTTCTTTGTACTTAAACCTCACCTTCTATTTGTCACCTCTGATTCCACACCCTGTTTTCAGACTAACATTTTACCAACTTTCAGGGTCATTTCTCTCTGGGCCCTAGGATATTAGCAAACCACCTAATTCAGTTCACTATGAGTCTAACAGTATGCTCTGAATTCTTTTATCTCATCAATAAAGATATTAAGGAGACTATCTTCATGACAGGTTTCCACTAAATATCATTTGATTCACTGTCATCATGTGAATCACTGGAAACACAGTGATGGCTAACTACTCTTTGTAGCTTTGTCAGATTCTCCCATTACCTAGAGGTGGTATAAACCAGACTACTTCAGCTCTTTGAAAACTTCTTCCCTCTTATTGATGAGATGCTGCAGCTGTTAATACTTCCTCATAAATAGATATCCCCAGACCCTAACCTGCCTAGATTGAAACTGATTCTATCTTTTGTCCAGAGGTTTCATTGAAGAATACATTGTAGGGTAACTATGACAACACTAGTGTGATAAAAGAAAAGCAAACTCCAATAATCTAGAATTCCCTTCAGCCATTGTTTCAAGGGAGAATTTATAAGACATTTTATGTTGCAACTTGCTTTATGTGGTAAAGATAATATAAAAGAGATATCCCTCTGTATTCAGTTTGTTTGTTTTTCTTTTTTTCCTCTTTTTTTCCTGTGTTTTAGTTTGGTTTCAGGACCAGATTTAGAATAAAAAACAGTTTGGTCATTGGGGATAATAATCTTTGAGAAAGCAATTTTAATATGATACAGTGGCCAAAAATATATTAAAAAAATAGCTGATAATTGTAGAAATTGGGTGATGGATACCTGAGAGTTCAATATAGTATTCCTCTACTTTGGTATATTTTGAACATTTTCTATAACAAAAAAATTAAAATAAGCAAAGCTTAAAGTACATTCTCAATCTCTTTTGCTGTGGTGTATCTTATCAGTTATCCTCTAAATTACCCTTGTCATCATCCCCCAAACTGGATCTATGTCCAGAGAGAGAGATTAAAGTATAATTGAGGTGAAATATACTATTACTTTACAGTATTTAATAATTTGATGAGAAAAGTAGAGAGGTAATAGCAAAGTGGTGGTAATCCCTGAATGCTGGAAACTGGGGGCCACTCAGGTAGGTCATTGATATTGTTTGTATATGTTTAGAGGAAGAAAGAGGGGAACATAGTGTGGATTACACAGGGGTGCTAGGAAGAAATAAGGTTTTAAGAAAACTCTAGGTTCAGATGGTAAAGAACATGAAAAAAGAAGGTGAAGAACAAACTCAGGAAGGGCTGATAATGAAAAGCTGAGCTCAGGCAATCTCTGCATATTACCACACATCCAGAATAAAGGAAGGAAGCCTGATCACGGGATTTCTGTGGGTTTGATCTCAGTGACCCTGGACAGACTGAACATTCAGATGCCTACAAGAACTTCAGCTTTAGCCTGAAACTGATCCAGGCAGAAAAGGACCCTGCACTTTCAATGATATGGTTTTTCAAAAAGGTTTATCTGCCCTCAGCTTGAGAATGGGGGTAGACGGAACTAGAAAGAAAAGGCAGTGATTTCAAGGGTTTGGACTCAAGGAGAGAGCAGAAAATGAAAGAACTGAGATTGCTTAAGAGAGATGGCTTACTGTTTTCAGGCTGTACTGAGCTAATGAAGCAATATCTTAACCAGTAACTTACTTCATCTATCTATAGTTTTTTCCTAAACTTGTCCAAAAGGATGCTAATATCAGACATGGAACTGAACAGATTGTATATACTGTATTTTGGTAGATATAATGGGAAAGGTATGCTCCAGAGAGAGAAAAGGGTATCAGGCTGTAGAGAGATATTTGGAGGAGAAATCTGTCCCCTCCTTGCATTTTTAAGTGATTGAGAAGGTAAGTTTTTTGCTCAAAATGAGGGGCAGAGAAAATCCAGCTAAAGTTGATTTCTGTTTGGGATCTGAGAGTGGCATTTCATCAGCCATTTGGAACTTAATTGCCAAAGCATAAATAAATTTCTATAGCCCCTTATTCTCTTTATAAATAGCACTTTCTCACTTGTGTGCTATTGTTCATTTGCCTGAAAAGCAAATTAAGGTTTTCTAGTAGCTATCCACAAATGCATAGCAGCTTTGTAAGTCCTGCTTTATTTATTATTCTCATTTGTGATTTCAGAATTTATGTTGAGAATATACTTATTAAACTAGCCAAAGATGCAAAGTTAGCTGGCATGCCTATTACTTAAGAAAACATGGTTAAATTCTAAGTCATCTTCACAAATCTAATGACCTTTAATGGGGACAAATGCAGATTAAATAACCTAAATAAGAGAAATAGATGTTAGAAATTTACATAAACAGGCAGAATATTATCTGGTAATCATGATATAACTGAAACAATAAAAATAATAACAAAACCTTTATATTGATCACTGACCAGGTCTTAAACAGAGTACTGTTTTCTAGAATAAAACTTCATAGCATAGATAGAATGACAAAACTTCATAGCATAGATAGAATGACAATTACTTCTCCCTTTCTTCCTGACAGGGAGAAGTTCAACCAATATATGAATGTTTAGTAAATGACAGGAGGAAAGCCTAAATGAAGTAGGGAAAAGGTCATTAATGTGAGGATAGGTCTTAATATTCCTCAAATATCTAGAAAGGAATCATAGATTGTGATCAATCATTCTATGTTTGAGTAGAAGGCTGAAAAAGAGCAGGCTGCAGAAACAGAGAGTATAATCATGGGACAACTTCCTTATGGTAAAAAGTATGTGATATTTTAATGAATTAGCATTGTGAAATCTCATCATAAGGTATGTTTAAGCTGAATGACAAATACCCTTGTATCTCACAGAGAGACTTAAAAGAGGAGGTTTAAAATTCTGTCTATTCCTAGAATCCTAGGATTACCTAAAGAATCAAGGATTAATATCATCTTTTAAGAATGATTTAATAGAGAATTCTAAAACCGTGGGCACCAATCTAATATTGATAAGTTGGTGACTATCAATATTCTAAAAAAAAATGTAAGTATGGTAAAGAAGCATAATCATCTAATAATAATACATGAAAAGTATCCATTTTTACTCTGCTATTCACAAATTCTGACTCTACAACTGAGTCTACTCAAGGGAAAATATAACATTTGACCTCCAACTTCAAGAGTTGTACAGATGATAAGATATGTGAAAGCAGTTTAAGAACTATAGAGCATTGCAGACATATAGGCTTCTGTTATTAGTATAAACAATAGTATTAAAAAGAAATCATTCCTATATCTCAGTGGCACATATATGAATCTCTTAACTCTGAATATGAAACCTTTTACTCTTTGCATAAAACTCTGCAAGGGAATCTATATCTAAGAATTAAAGAAGGGCCTGAGGTTAACCATTTACTTTTATTTACTTTTTAAGTTTTTATGAGAGTATAAATTCATACAGTAAAGTTCACAAAGTGCATTGCTCAAAGAATTTTAGTAAATGAATACACCCATATAACCACCATCCAAGTCAAGATAATAAAGAACAATACGAACATCCTAGGATATTTCCTCATGCCTCATTCCAGTTGACTATCCCAAAGATAACCACTATTCTGAATTTAATCACTATAGACTTATTTTAACTGTTTTGGAAGTTCATATAAATGAAATCATATGGTATGTACTCTTTGTGTCTGGCTTCTTTGGCTCAACCTTATTTCTGTGAGAGTCATAGTTGTGGTTGTATGAAGCAGTTGTTCATTATTTTGATTGCTGTATATTTTCACTTTAAGAATACAGAAGCACTTTTGGAATGGCACTCTGAAAATCTCCTGTCCTATAAAAGCAATGAGAACACTATTAAAAATTGTCAAAATCAAATTCTTCAGACATCTGGGAATAAACCAAAGATTTACAGCAATCTGAAGAACATTTATTCAAGAAAAACAATTGAATTTTGACAAAACAGTGAGCTTTGTGACATTTTAACTTGCCCTATTTTGATTGCCCTCTCCCCAGATCCATGGTAGCCTTGAAAATAAGCAGCTTCACACCATAGTAGCTGTGAAAAGCACCCTAGTAGACACTGAAGAGGGCAGAATGGATTTGGAACTCCCCAAAGTCCTCAGTCAATTGTCATTATTCGACCTGTCTGGAAGCTTCCTGGAAAAGCCCCATTCATGAGGCTTGTCTTTATTTTGACTAACCCAGAGTTTGCTTGGTGAGGAGAGCTCTATCCCCAGGGCACTGTCAAAAACATTCAGCAGCAATTGTTTAACATCATAGCTGTTTAAAACAGAGATACCGTTTGAGAAAAATAAGTGGCTTGCCAAAAAATGTAAAAGGGAACTCTGGACAATAGATGTCCATAGTGGGCTTTGGAAAGCTCCAACATATTCCTGGGTATCTAGGAGGCCACATGCACGTGCACGACTGTGTGCATGCCCCAGAAAGACCAGGGAAGGCCCTATTCTCTCACCTCTAGCACAACCAGAGGCTCTGTGCACATAGGAAATGAAGGCTAAGGCAGACATAAAATGCCAGAGCACTGAAGTCATGCCCCAACACAGACACACACAGATCCTCTTAGAAAAATCTTGGACATATTGTCTCAACACGCTGAAAGAGATTAACTTGGGAATGATAACAACAACAAACACCAACAACAATAAACCCTGGAAGGAGGGGATTTTAATTTATGAAGTTAGCACATTATATTATATAAAACTCCAGTTTTCAACAACAGCAAAACAAATTACAAGACTTGCTAGGACAGGAAAGTATGGCCAATACACAGGGGAAAAAAGCAGTTAATGGAAACTACCTCTGAGGAATCTCAGATGTAAATCTTACTAGGCAAAGAATTTAAATCAGCTACCGTAAACATGTTTAAAGAATGAAAGGAAATCATAGCTAAAGAATTAAAGTATGAGAAAGATGGCTCATCAAATAGAGAATTTCACAAAAAGATAGAAATTACATATGTGTGTGTGTGTGTGTGTATATATATATATATATATATATATATATATATATATATGCCAATTAGAAAATTTGGAATTGAAAAATACAATAAACAAAATGAAAATTTCACCAAAGGGGCTCAAGGTCAGATTTGAACTGACAGAATAAGAATGGGCAAACTTGAAGATAGGTCAAATAGAAATTGTCCTGTCTGAGAAACAGAAATTTTTTTCTTAATGAAGAAAAACGGACAGAGCCTCAGAGATCTGTGGAACACTGTCAATAATACCAACATATGCATAATAGGAGTCTCAGAAGAAGAGAGAAAGAGATACAAAAAATATTTAAAGAAACAATGACCAAACCTTTTCCAAATTTGATACAAAATATTAATCTATAGGTCCAGGAAGCTCAACAAACCCAAAGTGTGTTAAACATAAAGAGATTAACCCCTTTACACAGACAAATCATATTGTCAAACTGTCAAAAAACAAAGATTAAAAATGTATTTTTGTTTGTAATGCTTTTATTTCCCTGTATGAATTAAAAGATATACACATAAATTATAAAACCACATTGATGGACTTAATATATACAAATATAATTTGTATGACAATAATAGCACAAAAGTTGGGGTGGGAAAATGAGCTATAGTGGAGCAAAATTTTTATACATTATTGAAATTAAGTTGGTAATAATCTGAAGTAGATTGTTTTAAGTTAGTATGCTAATTGTAATTCCCAGGGAAACCACTAAAAAAAAACCCTCAAAATAATGTAATAGAATAAACAACAAGGGAATTAAAGTAGTACACTAGGAAATATCTAACAAAAAAGAATACAGAAAGGGAAAAAAGGCATAAGACATAGAACACAAAAAACAAACAGGTAAATGAAATCCTACCTTACCAGTAATTACATTACATGTGAATGAATTAAGCATTTGAATCAAGACAGATATCAGCAAAATGAATTTTTAAAAAATGATCCAACTATATGCTGTCTATAAAAGACACATGTGTGATTCAAAGAATTAAAAGGTTGAAAGTAAAAGAATAGGAAAAAAATCTCTTTGGTTACTGTAACCAAAGAGACCTAGTAACCAAAAGAGACCTAGAGTGGCTATACTAATATCCAACAAAGTAGATTTTAAGACAAAAACAGTTACTAGAGACAAAGAAGGGCATTTTATAATAATAAATGAGTCAATCCCTCAGAATGGCATAACAACTTTAAATATATATGCACCTCACAGCAGAGCTCCAAAATACATGAAGAAAAAACTTGTGGAATTCAAGAAAGAAACAGACAATTCAAAAACAACAGTTCGACAGAAGTAGAGTTGCAGATGTAGAAAACAAACTTATGGTTACCAGAGGATGGGGGGAGGGGTAAATTGGGAGATTGGGATTGACATATACACACTACTATATATAAAACAGATAACTAATAAGAACCTGCTGTATAGCACAGGGAACTCTACTCAATACTCTGTAATGGCCTATATGGGAAAAGAATCTTAAAAAAAAAAAAAAAAAAAGAGTGGATGTTTGTGACTGATTCACTTTGGTCTATGCCTGAAACTGGCACAGCATTGTAAATCAACGATGCTCCAATAAAAAATTAAAAAAAAAAAAAATAGTTTGAGACAGCGATATCCTACTTTCAATAATGGAGAGAGAAGATCAACAAGAAAATTGAAAAGTGCATGACAGTATAAGACAACTAGGCCTAAAATACATCTATAGAACACTCCACCCAACAACAGCAGAATTCACATTCTTCTCAAGTGCACGTGGAATAATTCTCTAGGATAGACCATATGTTAGGCCATAAAAGAAGCCACAATAAATTTAAAATGATTGAAATCATACAATATGTGTCCTTTGGCCACAATGTAATAATATTAAAAATCAATAACAAGGAAATTTGAGAAGCTCATAAATATGTGAAAATTGAACAACACACTCCTAAATAATAAATGGATCAAAAAATCACAAGGAAGATTAGAATATACTTTGAGATGAATGAAAATGAAAACACAACATGCTAAAACTTATGGCATACAGTGAAAGAAGTGCTCAGAGAAAAATGTACAGTTATAAATGCCTAGATTAAAAAAGAAGAAATATCTCAAATAGCCAAAACTTCCACCTTAAGAAACTAGAAAAAGAAGAGCAAACTAAATCCAAAACAAACAGGAAGGAAAAACAAAAATTAGAGAGGAAATAAATAAAGTAGGGAAAAAAATAAAGAAAAAACAACAAACTAAAGATCGATTATTTGAAAATATCAAAAAATTGGCAATCCTTTAGCTAGATTGATCAAAAAAAAAAGAGAAAAAGAACTGAGAAAGAAGACTCAAATTACTAAAATTAGAAATGAAAAATGGGCCATTTGTACCAATCTTACAGAAATAGGAAAGATTATAATGGAATACTATGAACACCGTATGTCAACAAATTAGACAACCAAGCTGAAATGAGCAAAGTATTAATACTAGAAAGACACAAACTACTGAAACATTTTTTATCTGTAATATCATTATTTACATATTTAAGACTTTATTATTATGTAAGTTATATTAAAATTTAAGTTTGTAATCTTGTTGATCCCTTTATCATTATGAAGCACTCATTTTTTTCTCTAGTAATACTTTTTGCCCTATAGTTTCTTTGCCTGGTATAAGTATAACTACATTGTTTTCTTTTGGTTATTATTTCATATTATATTTTTCATAACTATTACTTTATACATTTAAGAGTCCTTATATTTCAGGTGTATCTCATAAGGTGCATACAGTTGATTATTGTTTTTCTGTCCACTTTGACCATCTTTTTCATTTAATTGGAGTATTAATCCAACTAAGTGTAATTATTGCTGTATTTGGATTTAAATCTACCTTCTTACTCTATGTTTCCTATTATACCATCTTCTTTTAGATTAATCAAGTGTTTATTATTCCATTTGCCACATCTATTAGATTATTAGTTATATATTTGTTATTTTGTTGGTTATCATAAATAAGAGATTCCAACATTCATCCTTTGCTTGTTACAGTATACCTTAAATTAGTACATTTACACTTCTCAGATAACACTTCTAGTGTTGTCATCTATTTTAATCCTGCATATATATATATATATATATATTTTTTTTTTTTGTGGTACGCAGGCCTCTCACTGTTGTGGCCTCTCCGTTGCAGAGCACAGGCTCTGGACGTGCAGGCTCAGCAGCCATGTCTCACGGGCCCAGCTGCTCTGCGGCATGTGGGATCTTCCCGGACCGGGGCACGAACCCGTGTCCCCTCCATCGGCAGGCGGACTCTCAACCACTGTGCCACCAGGGAAGCCCCTGCATATATTTTAAATCCTATAATGCATTACTACTATTATTTGTATAGATTTACTAATTTACCCTTTCCTGTGTTCTTAATTTTTTTCCTGCAGTTCCATGTGTAAACCTGAAAAAAATTCCTTTAGTGTTTTTTTTTACTATAAATCTGTTAGCAGCAAATTCTCTCTGCTTTTGTTTGTCTGAAAGTGTATTTATTTCACATTCTTTTCTGATGGATATTTTGTGAGCATAGAATTTTGGGTTGGGAATTATGTTCTTTCAGAACTTTAAAGATGACATTCCATTGTCTTCTGGATTCCATAGTTTGTATCAAAAAGTCAGACTTAAATCTTATTTTTGCTCCTTTGAAAGTAATGTATACATATATTTTTTCTCTGACTACTTTCAACATTTATTTTTATCATTGTTTTTCAGATGTTTGATTATGATGCTCTGGGTATAGCTTCCTTGTATTTCTTCTGTGGTGTTGTGGAGCTTCTTGAATTTATGACTTCCTGTCTTTCATCAGTTTTCTAAAAGTAGTTGCCAATAGTATTTGAAATGTTGCTTTTGTTCAATTCATGCAATTCTATCCTTCTGGGACTCCAAGTACAGGTATATCAGACTTTTAAACTCTTCCACATAGCTCTTATTCTCCTGTATTTTCTACCTCTTTCAATCTCTATATTTAAATTTGAATATTTTTGACAGTCTTCTCTCTTAGTTCACTGTCCTTCTTTCTCATGTGCCTAATCCATTAAAAACTCATCTTTCAATTTGTTTTAGTTCTTGTAATTTCTGGTTCTAGCATTTCCATTTGGTCCTCTTTTTTATATACTTGGTAATTTTTAAATTGTATGCTGAACATTGTGTGTAAAAAAGTTGCAGACACTACATAAAGTCATCTTTTTCCAGAAAGGATTTAATATGCCCCAGTCATGTAATGGATGGACTTATTACATTACTCCAGTGGATGCTGGATTTCAGACTTTTAGCATCATCAATTTCCAGTTTGTTCTAACTCTTAAAGCATAGCCTTTAATTTTTAAGGAGTAGACTTCTTGGGTTCTCTTATGAAATCCCGAGGTGTTTACTTGGGCTCTTGTACCCTGATGGTCTCTAAACTTTCATCTTTGTCTCCCAAGGTCTCCAAGACTGCCAAAAATCTCTGCTCACTCTTTAACCTCCAAGCTGTTCCTTTACACTTAGTTTCTCTGCATTTTACCCTGCACGGTTTAAGAGTCAGCACACACCATAAGGGGAAATCACACAGAAGTCTGGGCTTCCTCCTCTGTAATTTTTTCAACTTCTGGATCTTAGTCTTTCATATCCTAATCAACCTGTTACACTCACGCTTGAACATCTGTCTCCCTACTCCAGTGAGACTGCTATAAGCCCAGGTTGACACTTTCTTAGCCTGTATTACCCATACCATGAATCTGCAAATATATAAGTGAACATTTGAGGTGAATGTGGAGCTCAATTTATTATAGTTTTCTCCTCTCTGGGATCTTGGTCCCTCCAGTGCTGGCTTCCTTAGTTCCTGTCTAGTGACTTCAAACAATTGTTGTATATACTTTCAAATAGTTCTTCTCAATAGGAGAGTTAAAGTAGTATAAGCTATTCTATCATAGCCAGAAGTGGAAGTTGAACCATTTACTTTCAATTTGCAATTTTCCTTAATCTCTACTTTCAACATAGTCTTCTTATTTGTGGTTTTGAAACTGCAGAGTTAAAATTGAGTCAGAAAAATCATGTACCTGGGTGGACTTGAAGTAAGAAAAATGAGTCAGGAAAGCATCTATTCAAATATTAAATAAACTTTGTACAGTTGCTTTTTTTCTATGATTAGCCTAAATCACAAAGGGAAAATGGATTCCTGAATTATGTAGGTTTTTATCTAATATTGAAGATTCACTGTTCTGTGTATCCCAGGTCTAATGTCAGTGTTGAAAGATAAAATCAAAACATGTTTTTGGTTTTACAAGTACAAAATTTAGTGCCTTTTAATGACATATATTTTGCACTACTTTTTGAATATATAACATATATTTCCTCCTCACAAAAAGATGAGATTGACAGTTTGGTGGGTAATTTTTTTTTTTTTTTTTTTAAGTGAGAGAAGTATGTCTCTCTACTATGTAGCATAGGTCTTCTGGATGGAACATGCTCCACTTAGAGCTCTGTTTCCTGCTTGGAAGGACAATTAATATGCTTACTACTTGAGAAACGCATGGCTCATTGGACTAAGCTTTGAGTCAGTAGTTGGGAGTTATAATCCTACTTCTGCTACTGATTCAATTTGTGCCCCTGGGCAAGCCATTTAACATTTGTATTTGTTCACCTGAAAAATGGGATAAAATTATCACTTATTTGCTAGAGTAGCTAGTAATAACAGATTTGGAATATGAAGAAGTGCATATATTTTGACCAGTTAAGATTACTACAAACATTCCTACAATTAAGTTTCCCCTAAAGCCTCAGTACTGCTTTGATTAAAATTCTTCTGATTTAAGTTAAAATGAAGCACAATAAAGTGAAGTTAAGTGTTTTGCCTAATTTGCATGCTTAAACAGGTAGGAAAATCCAGAGTAGTTTAGCCTGAGAAAACAAATTATTTTTAAAATAGAGAGGAAAATAATCTTTCTTCCCCCCACTGTTTTTTTTTAATTGTAAGAAGTATTATATATTATACACATGTACTATTCTCTACTGCCAAATTGCAAAAATTCACATTTACGCACAATAATAACAATAAACTCACATCTATCCTTTTCCTTTTCTTATTTATAATTCTTCAGAAATAGAGTTTTAATAATAATTATTCTTAAATTTTATGATAATTTTATCTCAGCATGGATTGTTTTAAATGCTCTAACCATATTATAAAAGGGAAATGATCAGATTACTCCTTTGCCTGGTGCTTTATCTTACTTTGCAGAGTCTATGCTTCTGATAAAAATATGAAAATTGATTTTTTTGTATATAGAGAAATTTAAAATATACTTGTACTTTGGAAAGGTGCCATTGAAACGGAGGCCTTAAAAAGAATGCTTTTAAATATTTAATAAATTATCCTCAATTTATTTCATAAATTTGAATTTAATATAAAATAGAAGACAATAAATTGTCTCTCTTTACCATGTGCCTCCTTTTAACTGCTTCTAATATATTTGTAGTTTTTCTGAGACTCAGTTTTTTTCTCTTATTATGAAATGGTAATAATATTATCAAGGCAACCTGCTTCATAAAGTTGTAATGAAAATTAAGTAAGAATGTGTATGAAAACACATTAAAAACCATTGATCTTGTTAGAGACAATGTTGAAGAATGCTGTCATCGAACAGCCTTCACGTAACATTCCTGAATTCTTGAAGTCTTAATTTTTACTTTCCAGCCTAATCTTTGTCACCATTCTGGGTGGTTTCAATATCCTTGCAAATGACCCATCCAGCTCCCTGGAGGTTTTGATATCCAATTTTTTCATCTCTTCATTGCCAGGGACCATTTTTTTCTATCACTGCAGTGGTAAATCCCTGGCCACTGTCGTCACCAGATATGACTCCCCTCCATACATTGAATTCTATTCTTAGATTATCTCTCCTATCCTTCTCGCTCACTTGCTTAAATATCTGCCCGGAAGCAAGGATTCCTCTGAATGGTGTCAGCCTTCTAATCCATTACACGTATCACTTCTTTCTATCCACAACAGCCTCTTCTATGCTATACTTTCTTCTTATAAGACTCAAATTCCATTATTCATTGTCCCAATGACTCCCATACAACTCCCATAACTTCCTTGTTCCTTTCTTCCTCAAATCCAACCATTGAAGAACTCATTCATCTGCCTTCTCTGTGGTGCCAATAACTGTGTGTTCTGGGAAATAACCACACACAGCTGGGCAGACTGGAGTCATGATAAACATGATCTCCAACCTCAAATGGGTGCTCAAGTCTGGCAATTCTACTATAATGCTTCTGTCTCCAACCTCAATCAGGACTATTTTTAACTTTTTATCATGTCCCTTCTACTTTAAGCTGAAAACCTTGCTTTATATTTCAGGGAATTTAGAGTTCTCAGCCGAGACTATCATCACCCTCCAGTGTCAAGTTGTACAAACTCACCGGCTTCTGCTTGCCCTTTCTTCTTCCTGCCTGCCTCAATATGGCTTCTGCTGAAACTACTGTCAAGGAGAGCAGTTCTCTCCATGATGCCACATGCAGTGGACCCTTATATTTTTACTCTTCAATTTACTTATGTCTCTATAGATTTCAATACTGTTCCTATTTCCCTTTTACAAAACACTTTCATGTATGACATCTGCCTCTCTCTTGGTTTTTATCTCATCTCTTTGGCTTTTTCATTACTTTTTCATCCCCTTTCCTGGCTTTTAATCCTCTACTCACTAAATTTCTTTTCTCTGTCCACTCTTTATTTAGATACTCTAATTCATTTCCATGGCCTTAAATACCATTTGTGTGCTGACAGTTCCCAAATTTGTATCTGTGAGACCATGTTCTTCCAAACTTCAGTCACCTCCATCCAATTGCTTGCTCTACATCTCCATTTTGATGTCTCACAGGTGTCTCAAATTTAACATTTTCAAAATTGAGATCTTTCACTATTCATCTCTTTACTCCCTTCCCTATCATATATCTCTCCCCCTAAATCTTGCCCAACTCAACAAATGTAACTACCTCTGCTCCTTTGCTCAAGAAAAAAAGTAGGAGTCATCCAATTCGTCGGCAAATCCTGTTGATTCTGCTTCCAAAATATATCTTGAATCTGCCTGCTTCTTTCCATAATAGTTCGTGGTACCATAATGTCTTGCCTGACTTACTGCAACATCCTTCTAACTAGCTCTCTGCTTTCTTTGGTAATCTCTTGCAACCCGTTCTCCATACAAGAGCAAGAGTGATCTTTTCAACATAAACCAGACCATGTAACTCCCTTACTTAAAATCCTCCAATGGCTGGACACTTCACTTTGAATAAAATACAAGAACCTTACTTTGGCCTATAAGATCTTGCAGTCTGGGGCCTGTATCCCTCTGTCTCCTTATTCATAGCACTCTTTCACTGCCACAAGAGCCTCCTTTCAATTTCTTCAACATATGGTAGGTTTTGTACATACTTTTCCTTCTTAACTAGCTCCTCTCATAGCTATCTCTTTTTCATCTTGTAGGTTTCAGTTTAAATGCCACTTCCTTAGTCAGTCCTTCCTGAATCATTCTCTTATATAAGCCCGTTTTTCCTATCCAGTACTATCACTCTTATTCTTTATCTCAACATCCTGTCAATATTTAGAAATAATCCTTCCCATTTGACAATTATTTGTTTACTTGCTATTTTTCTGTCTTCCTTATAATACTGTAAGCTCAATGAGGGCAGAGACTGTATACATTTCATTTATCACTATACAATCAACATATAGCACAAATCTTGTAGCTAATAATTACTTGTCAAATAAATGAATATCACAGATGAAGATGGACAATGTAATGAAAATGACTGATTCTTATGCAGTCTTGCATTATAGAATATTTTAGGACTATAGCATCAAAGCTTTATTTAAGATTTTAAGCATTTGTCAAAATGGATGAAGGGCACTGTTTTCGAGAAAGAATGTTGGGTATATAGCCTATTCTCTACTTCAATGCCTCTCAAACTGTAGTTGGCAAATTTCTAATCTATGAGACTTTTGTAAAATACAATAACATTGAATTACTAAAAACATGAACTATAAATAAAAACAAAATATAAGCTCACTTATTTTTATTATTACCTTCAATTGTAGTAAAATTATTCTGTCAAGTTTCTACAAAAATTAAACAGTTGTTGTCAATGTCTGTACTAGTCTCATTGAAGACCAGTAACAAACAGTTTAAGGTTAACACTAGTTTTAGAACTGTACTTTGAGCAGTTTTGGTTTACTCCAACTTGAATGTCTTAAGTCATTGGCATTGGGTTAGGTAGGGTATCTCAAAGTCTCAACTATTCTTTGTTATAGAAAGAATAGTTGAAAACTATCAGAAATAAAATAGTTAGAATACCAAGCAATAAAATAGTTGTAGCATTTATAAAAGTTATAAAATTTAGAAATAAAATAGTTAGAAAACTATTAGAAATAAGATAGAAAACTAAGTCCCTGTGGTCATGAGTATAAATTGGAGGATGGGCAAAAAAAGACACAAAAACCTTCCCTGAATTAAGCCTGTTCTATTTCCCACATACTTACTGGATTTTGAACAAGTTGCTAGCAGGAGAAAAAGTCAAATGTTACCCTTGGGATGTTACAGAAAAACCAATTGGTTGTTGAGATTTTATTACTAGCTGGGTTGGTATAGCCTTGTAATCAAAGTGCTGGATACATTTTTTCCATCACAGCTAGTTTCTCTTAACTCTTCTAACTCACTTTCCTGACCTAAAATATTCTGCCTTAATGTTTTATCCCTTAGCCATTCCCACATCCTTATAACAGTACCAAAAGCTAGGATATAGGGAATTTTCTTCCCACCTTGAGCATTTAGGGTGTGAAGGATATTCATGGAAGATAGGCTGATTATTATCTGCCTGCCTTTGACTTACCAAGTTACTAAATTTCTTCCCCTTATATTATGCCTTACAGCTTAGGTATATAAGAAATTCTTTACTTGTGCCACTTCAGGAATGTCCATGTTATCTGAACATAGGAGTAGGTTTTTACAGTAGCTGAAAGCAGCAGAAATACTTTAAAATCCTTCATCTAAGAGGAATTCAACATCCCTCATACTCCAAAGGGATTTTGTCACCTTCCTGAAGATGAAGGAAGAGAGATTTGGCATGCCTTGCTTATTTGTGGCTGTTGGTATATCCAAAGACAGGTGAATACCTTAAGGTGAATTTCCTCATGATATATGGCATACTATCCAATCTCAAAGGCAAGGTCAATTCCAGCCCAGTTCAATTCCAGCCCTACCTTGGAGCTGAAGATTTAAACTTAATCTATACATTTTTGAGCCATGTGAATTTCAAGCATAGGAAGAAATCAACTTTTGTTCTGGAAGCAGTCTATGGTACTCATTTACCTCTGTTTCCTCATCCAGCCAACACACACTTGAATCTCTAGAGTAAATTGGCTTCTCTAGAGTCTTCCAGCTGGTAATAACTGGAAGTTCAATTGAACTTCTGTCAAGACTCTGGACTTGAAATTCTGGCATTGGGACTTCCCTGGTGGCACAGTGGTTAAGAATCCGACTTCCAATGTAGGGGACGCGGGTTTGATCCCTGGTCGGGGAACTAAGATCCCACATACTGTGTGGCAACTAAGCCCATGAGCCGCAACTACTGAGCCTGTGTGCTCTAGAGCCTGAGTGCCACAACTAGAGAGAAGCCCGTGTGCCGCAACTAAGGCCCGACACAGCCAAATAAAAAAAATAATTAAAAAAAAGGACTTCCCTGGTGCACAGTAGTTAAGAATGCTCCTGCCAATGCAGGGGACACGAGTTCAATCCCTGGTCCGGGAAGATCCCACATGCCGCAGAGCAACCGAGCCTGTGCGCCATAACTACTGAGCCTGCACTCTAGAGCCCGCAAGCCACAACTACTGAGCCACGTGCCACAGCTACTGAAGCCCGCGCGCCTAGAGCCCATGCTCTGCAACGAGAAGCCACTGCAATGAGAAGCTTGCACACCGCAGTGAAGAGTAGACCCCTCGCGGCAACTAGAGAAAGCCCACGCACAGCAACAGACCCAATGCAGCCAAAAATAAATAAAGTTATTTTAAAAAAATGTTAAAAAGAAATTCTGGCATTGGAGTGGCTACAAGGCTAGGTATCAGGTTTGGGGACTGAGTGATGTTAGCTGAAGCTGTTTAACACATAACAGTCTAATGCTTAGGCAGACCAGAATTCCTTTCATGTTTCCTTTTCCTTTCCTTTCCTTCCTTCCTAAATCCAGTTTGTACAGCTTGCATTGTGTTAGGGAGGTGTTGGATTCCTAGATAAGAAAAAGTGATTGTAGAAAATAGGAAGGAAAGAGGGGCAGTAGGGTTAGCTGCAGCTACCTCTGTCTTCTTTTTAAGCTTTGGAATTCAAGTGGGAATTAGTCATATACTCTCATGTCTTATTCTGTTAAATTTTTTTTTGAATTCTTTTTTTCTACTTACAAACTAAATATTTCTAAAAATGAAAGAAACTAGCCACAATAGGTTTCTGGTTCATGTGAACTGGGGAATATTCAATATTATGTTAGTTTGTTGATCTAATTAATATAGGCATGTCTTTAGAATCATCAACATTAAGTATAATACTTCTATTATACCTAGGTTTTTAAAAAATTTTTTTGAAATATAGTTGATTTACAATGTTGTGTTAGTTTCAGGTGTACAGCAAAGTGATTCACACACACACACATACAGGTTATTACAAGATATTGAGTTTAGTTCCCTGTACTACACAGTAGGTGTCTGTTGGTTATCTATTTTACATACAGTAAATATTTTTGAATTTTTAAGAAATGCAGAGGGCGGGAGTGAACACAGATTCAGGAACAAAATGGATAGTTACTGTTACTGGATGTTAATAACTTTTACCATGGAGTTATTTTAACTATTAGAGAATAGTCTAGTGAAGACTTTGACTTGTTGCTCCTCTTTCATATTACAGAAAAATATTTTTCATCTTCTCTTCCGTTCTTATACTGGAAATTTGGGTGGTAAGATAAGGAATATTTTTTCAAGTTTTAGTCCTATTGCTGGTTATTCCAGTTATTCCACTTGCTCTGGTTTCACAATTCAAGAAAGATTGAAGCGATGCAGAGATAAGACAACAGTGGGGCCTGATTCAGGGCATAACTAACATCAAATTCCTGAATGAACTAAATAAAATACACTCTTCTACTCCAGAAATGTTAAGGAATGGAAGATTTATATTTATTCCTTGACCAGCTCATAAAGTCCAGAGAACTACATAATATGAGATTACATTTAGACACCTTGAAGACCAACTAGGGACTTAACTGTTGCACAGTATCATTCAAATTCTGAGCACCACGACTTGGGAACTGGAAATCTTGGAGAGAGCTTAAAGAGCCACAATGATTACTAATAACCTTGACAAGCTGTAGAAATGACCAGATAATTACAGGATGAACTTAATAGAAATACACAGTAATTTACAGGAAGAGAAAAATAAGACTCTATAAGTACAAGGGAGAAGGCTTGGCTTTGTGGGAAAATGTGGGAATCAGTAAACCATAAGCAAAACATGAATTAGCCATATTGTCCAGATGTTTTATTTTTTATTAATAAAACCCCAAAACTTGTAGATTACATGTGAGAATATTGTATTTAAGAAACAGGCAGTTATCCCCTAGTCACTTATACAGTTATTTATTAAGCACCTATCATATCAGGCTAGACACTCTTAGGGCTGGCATAAAACGGGGAAGAAGACGTAAGACCCCCATCTTCACGGAGCTCGCTAAAGTGTAGTAAATAACAAAGCTAGTACCTTTAATACTCTCTTCAGTTTGTATTCTGTAGTCAACTCGAGTACAGCAAATACTGTGAGCAGAGATCCTACTTTTACATTTTGGATCCCATTCCATGCCTAGCAGCATCTTTTAAGCAATCAACTTGGATTAAGGGGTAAAAATTAGCCCTAAAAGAACTAAAATTTGAAAAAGTAAACACTTGTCTGATCATCAGATATGTCGATCGAAATCTGCAGGTTTCCTCTTAAGCGCGTTTTAAATATTTGAGAACCTATTACATGCAGAACAATTCTCAACACAATGCTTTGTGTACAAAAGGGAAGGTGGGAATGGATTCATATTGCACATCATGATAATTGCTGTGGAAATCCTGCACGGGTGGACAGCCCATCCTCCGCGGGTTATTTTTCCCCGTTTCTTTTCTCTTTTAGCCGAAAGACAAAACGCTTAAAACAGAAGCCACAGGGGTGGGACACACCGCTAGGACTGGGGGTACAAACACCAGCTCCTGCAGCTCGGCAGGCGCGGAGGACCGACTCCCCACCCCCGGCTTCCCGGCGCCCGGGATTTCAGAGCGGACGAGGCGTCCCCCCAGAGGAAAGACAGGGCGCCGCAGACGCCCCCCCCGGAGGAGTCACCAGTCACCCGCCCCGCCCCGGGGTCCTGTTCCTCTTGGGCTCCCCGTGACCATTCGGGTGTGCGCTCCGCAGAGAGGCCAGTAGAGCACGGTTAGGAAACCAGGCACTCGAGACCCCAACAACATTTACTTGCCACCCACAGTAGCCCCACCGCCCAGCAGGCCAAGCAGGCCGAACCACGAGGCCTCGCGGTATCGAGCCTCCGCCCGCCCCGCCTCCTCGCCCTCCTGCCGGCCCCGCCCTCGCTCTCTCACCCCTCCCCCGCTCCCGCCTTGCTTCCCCGACAATCTCCTCGCGCTCCCGGCCCGGCACGCGCGCTGCGCCCGGCCGCCGCTGCCACCGCCGCAGCCGCCGCCGCTGCGGAGCGTTCCTCCGCGGTGCCTGGCTTCCAGCTTCGGGCCGGAACCGGAAGTTTAGGGGGCGGGGCCGGCGGAGGCCAGGGAACCGAAAACGCGGCCGAGCCCGGAGCCTGGAGTCGGAGCCAGAGCCTGGACCAGAACTTGGCCGCCGCCTGCGCTGCCGCCGCCGCTCGCCTCTCCTTCCCCGCGCCGCCGCCGCCGCCTCGGCCGCCACCGCCGCGAGCTCAACCGCCAGTGGTCCGGGGGACTTTGGGTGTCCGGGCTGAAGGTCGGTCCGGACGTCGGACCCAGCTCGGTTCCCGGACTGTCCGGGCGGCAGCGGACGCCGCAGCCGCCGCCTCTTCGTCGCCTCAGCCTGGCGTTTTGTTCCGAGAGACCCGAGAGGCGAGCGGAGCTGACAGTGATTTTGACAGTGATTTAAACCCGCTTTTGTTGTTGTTGGCTTTTCGTTGTTTGGTTTTGTGTGTTGTGCTTGTGTGTGGCGGTTTTTCCCCCGTGGTGCATTTTTTTTTTTAATTGTTGTGCTCGCTGTTTTTATTTTTCATTTTTTTCCCTCTTTTTTTGACCCCGTGAACGCTTTTTTGGTCGGGGCTTCCGAATATGTTTTATGACGGTTGATTTTACACCAGGAGGTTTGTTTCCGAGGAAGACCCAGGGAACTGGATATCTAGCGAGAACTTCCTACGGCTTCCCCGGCGCCTCGGGAAAATGGGAGCTGCTGCAAAGTTGGCGTTTGCCGTCTTTCTTATCTCTTGTTCTTCAGGTAGGTGCATGGAGCGCGGCGCGGCGGGGCTGCTGCCGCTGCCGCTGCTGGCGGCTGCGGTTGTTGTCGGGTCGACGAGCTTCAGCGGAGCCTGGGGAGGTTTCCCCCCACCCCGAGCCCCTCGGCGGCCGCCCCCCAGGGCTGATTATGATATGGAAATCTCCATGAATTTTCCTCGTTTTGAGTTAGGTCGGTAAGAGTGACTGCTCTGTTGTTGTGGAAGTGAGAAAGTCATGGTTTGTGGCCGTAACACTGGATGACAGCGCTGGTTGGGTTGCAATTAAGCCGCAAATACCACAAGTGACAATTTATGCAAAGGTTTGAGACCCGAAAGGCGTATTCCAAAATGTCCTTTAGTGTGGCATCCTCCAAAATAAGGGTGTTTTTTTGTTGTTGTTGTTGTTTGTGTTTTAACGTCTTTTAATTAGTGCTTCAGTGACTATCACAACAGAGATCAAAGTCAGCTGCTACTTAATTTTGACCGTGAGAAACAATGCATTATATCAGCAATTTCATCTGGGTCTCCCCTCACGTTTTCTTCAACTTCAGTGTCCAGCAGTGTTAAAAATAGTTGTAGTTGTTGTTGTTGGAGTATTAGCAATAACCCAGTGCAGAAGAGGTATGCCGCTGTGTGTTGGTAATGTGCTGGCTTTCAACCACCATTTATGTGCTCTTTTCTGGCAGAGATTTTGCTTACCTACGGAATACTTATTTTAAACGCGTTGTATTGAAGCATTGTTTTCGGTTTAGAACAGCCCATTTGAAATTGTTCACACTGCCAAATACACTGTAGTCTTCCAGGGTTGGAAGAATAATCTGGCCCATTTATATTTGAAATTTTGATTTTGTGAGAACGTTCTGTGGTTGCAACCAGTGGTTGGAAAACTAGTCTTTTGTATTTGAAATTCTGTAAATGAATACAGCATCTAGCTCAGAGGTGTGCAAATGTACCTAAGAGGAGAGTTAGTTTGATAGAAGAAACAATTTTAAAGTGGCAGTGGATCTATTTATCATAAAATTCAATATTCAGTTACTAGGTTGTGAGATAGAATTATAGGGGGACAACGAATTGACAGGTTTGTGGCCATGTCTTTATCTCGTTTGCCACAGGGAAATTAGAGGGTGGTAGTCTTTTCTTTGTGTACCTCTGTGGTGTGTGTATTTGTGTGTGTGTGTGTCCGTGTCCACCCATCCTCCCTGCCCCCCTTTTTAATAGAATCTTTTGTAATGTATAGAATTTTGCTGAATGGTACATTTCCTTGTGGTTAATAAATGGATAAAGTCTAGTCTTATGTCTGTAGTGGTATTGATCAGTTCCGGGTGGGCTGAATGTGTTGTGAAATGGCGATCATTGCCAGAGATTAACCAACAGAATCATGTCTGTTTAAATGGAAGAAAGAACATGCTTAAGGCAGGCTGACAGTTCTTTTTGTGCACGGTTTGGGGAGGAAGATAAACAATGGTGTCTCTGAAATGAATGAATACTGGATAACATTAAACCTCTTGCTTTTGTGACATAACTTAACCATGTAGTTTTAATTTTTCCTGTAGTACTCTTCCTCCTCTGGCCCTATATGTTCTGGTTGGTGAACTCCTCTTGTTCTCATCCCTTTTTCTGATCTTCTGCCCTTGAGGAGGAGGGGCATCATGGCCACTTACCAAAGAATTGTGGACATTATTCCCTCCCAGACCCACCTGAGTCACACTAATTGGTGAAGGAGGCTATTCTTGAGCAGTCTCAAGGTATTACTTCTGGAAAAGAAGGCTGTCGCTACAAATCTTACAGCTTCCTCTGCTTGGCTTGGGAATAAAAAGAATTGAGCATTAGTTTCTTGTAGGATTATTTTCACTGAGTCAGGAGGTTAATAGCTAAAATTTTGAAATAAAGTAATTTTGTTGCTGGAGAGCACATAGATATTGCACTTACATTAAACTAAGTATCATTGCATCTTTTTTTAAAAAAATAAACAATCCTAGTTGAACTAAAATATAATTCTGTTGAAGATAATTGAAATAAATCTTAAAGACTTTCATCCATATTTATACATGAAGATTTTTATTAAAGTATCTGATTTTTTTGAAAGGCTTTTGTTATGCATCAAATGCACTCTAAAAAAGAATTTTTTATGTTTTTTTTTCCGAATTGATTTTTCTATGTAGTATGTAATCTGACCTGCTGGAAGCATGAGAATGGCTATTTTTATGAGAATTAAAAAATTTCTGAAGTTGTAATTTTTTTTGTTTATGGGTATTTGATTGTTTTAAAAATCAGGTGAAGAACCGTAGTAAAGAGCAGTTTTATTTCAGATGTTTAGGATGGATGTTTACTGTTTTTTTTAGTATTTTGTGGACTTTGATTTTTCATTTTCCATCCCATGGTATGTATACTGGAGACTGATTATGTAGACTATTCCTCTGGGATATGGCTAAGTGTATAATTCACTCCTCTCATTCTGGGGGAAACATTTTTGAGTTTTTCCCTCATGCTGAAATGCCTTCACATTCCCTTTGATTTTGAATTTTTTCATTACTCTTATCCTTCCTCAGGTTCTGTTTCAAAACACCAATCTACTTCTTAGTTGTTTTGTTTTTAAAGCATTATGATTAGTTTGTATCATCCTCCAAATTTGTTAAAATGTGAGGATGAGTTTAATATTTGCTCTAGGACTTAGGTTTATCATATCTAGAGTGATGCAGCTATTGTATTTGAGTTGCATTGGATAAGTTGAGAATTCTCTTGGTTTCTGTGGGAACTGGAACAGTCTGGTCCATATATTTGATGAAATAAGAAATGCAAATACAGTAATTTTGTGCATTTTCTTCAGTTCAGCTAGGCAGTACTGTGTGTGTATGTGTGCACGGATGTGTGTGTATGTGTGGTTGAGGGGTCATTGGCAGTACAGTGAATCTTCTGGGACTCTTCTGAACTTTGACTAACAAGTGATAGATATTACATGCTTTGTTTTCAAAGGCAGAATCTCTCAAATATAATCCGTGATCAAATTCAAATATAATATCTTGGAACATTAAGACCAGAAGAAAAACAAAACAACACCCTCTCCCTCAATTCATTTTTTTCTGTTTATGATAAGACAGTAGTTCTCAAGCTTGGGTGACTTTTGCTCCCCAGCCCTGCAGCTCTCCCCCAGGGGCCATTTAGAGATGTATTCGGTTGTCACAATTGTGTGGGAGGAGGGGAGGGTGTGCTACTGGTATCTAGTGGATAGAGGATGGGATGCTGGCTAATCATCCTATAATGCACAGGACAGCCTTCCACAACAAAGAATTATCTGGCTCAGAATGTCAATAGTGTTCAGGTTGAGAAGCCCTATTCTAAACTCTTAATTTTAAAAAGCATTAGTGTGTTAGTAAAAGGTCTCTGCTCCCCCTCACACAGTTAATCATCTAAATTTTACAGGTACATGGTATTGATGATCTCCAGCTGACCTTGTATTGAGAGTTTTCATTAGCTTGTAAAATTAGAATGATTAGAAAAATAGGCTATAGGTATACACATTATTTCATCCTATTATGCTTTAATAAAAATATTTTGTTGACTGTTTTGAATAAACTTTCTCCAGTCACTTGTTATAATGGAGTACTTATGAAGACTGCATATTCATGGATATGATAAATGATTGGTCAAGGTATCAAGTTTAATTATATTTGTTTTGATTCAGTAGTTTCTTTGCAATAATGATCATCTTTAAGAATATTTCCTTTTATCCTTATTGAAATTACTGTGAGTGATGTGCTGGCAGCAGGTGTGTGTGGACCGGGGGTGGGGGGGGGGAGAGGGAGAGAGAGAGATTAATATGGTATCTGAAAATTTCGTAAGTTTCGTATGGAAGAAATATTTTCACTATTTTATTTTACCTGAATGGAAAAACTGAATTTACACCTTGAGTTTTTTTTTTTTTAAGAGTATTTCCTTTACCTAGCAAACCTTAATTTTAAGAAACTTTTAAAGTAATTTCTTAATTACATAATTTTTTTGAGAATCATTATCTGGGTTTTGGTTACCATTAGACTCATTTAGGCTATACCGCTAAGTAATATTCTGTGGTCTATTGCAGACCCTTGTCCTTTTTGGGGTTAAAATTTGACCATAATTAAAAAGTGTTTACCTTGTTTTGAACTCTGGTTTTAAGGAAGTTACCCAGCCAGCCAGGATAAGAATTACAGTGAAATACTTAAAATAAGTAGCACTAACCAATAGAAAGGAAAAATTCTGAAATTGCTCCCACAGAAAAGTATACAAGTAAGTCTCATACTTTCTTTGTAACACATCTCCCCAGACATATCTCTGGTACTAACTGACATTTTCACCTTTTGTGTCCATCAGACTCATTGTTTCATGAGAAGTAAAAGCATAACTAAACCACATGAGATTTTAGTAATCTTTAAATTGTCTCTTTAGACTCTAAAACTATTTTGTTGCTTTTTTAGTTTTGTCATTATCCTTATTTCTCATCGTTGGTGTCTCATAAATCTGTGATTTAAATGTGTCTTTTCATGCTCTCTAATGTTGCCACTATCATGGTGCCCCTCAGTAAGTTAGCTAAGGTTGGCAACATTTGATATTGAGGTCACTAGCACGCCTCAGTTTTATTCCATATTCTGTAACATCATTTCTTCCATTCCCTTTCATTGTGATTCCCTTTCTACTTTCCTCTCTTCTTTATCTTCTCTGTCCCTTCTGTACTTTCCTCCCTATACTGTAGGCTGCTTGTTTGTGGAACCCACTTGTTCCTTAGTCTCAAGGGTGGCTCAGGAGGGCTCACCCTTGGTTTAAATCTAAAGGGATTGAATTTAGAATGCTTGAGAATTGACCAGATAGTCTTTTCTACTGTTCTTTCATTTGTTGGTTTCTGGAATACCACACACACTTGGGACTGGTGTTACTCTCTTGGAAACAAATGGCTTGAACTTTACATTGCTCTGATTCATATCCGTTTTTAATATGCTGTTTTTCTTTAACTCTTGCTGCTTTCAGAAAGTCTATCTCTTATTATTATTCATTCATCACCTCTGTTTAAGCCAAAATTTGACCAGACCAGAGAGTATATTTATTGCCACAGCTGGGACCACATTAGACTTCCTCTGTGGTGTATTTAATTGTTAGGTTGGTTATAATAGTCATGTCTAGACAGAACATTGATTTCAAATTGACTATTGAACATGAAAGTTCCAGGAATAGTATATAGAGGAAGGAGAAGGAGAAGTCAAGAAGGTGAGAAAACTGCAGATAGCAATTGACTTTCTGTCATTCTCCAACTGTTCTGTCACTTTCATATACGCAACACATCTAGTGGTTATGCTTTGTTTAATAAAGGAGCCTAAAGGGAATGTGCTGTTGTTCCTGAGGTTGGATTTCTTAAACTATTAGTATGGTGACTTAAGGGGAAAAATGGGAGGTTCTTAAGCGGTTGTGGTGGTCAGTAGACTTGGGTTCTGGTGCCAGCACTGCCGCTGTACAGCTCATCTGTCATTTCTCTTACCTGAATTATTGTAGTATCTTTCTAGCTATGACTAGCTAAGTTCCCTGCCACTAATTCCTCTTCCAATCCAACCACATACCTGCCAGACTGACCTCATTAAAAAATAAGTCTGAATATGTCACTCCTGCTTAAAACCTTTCATGGACTGTGAGTCACCTTTAACATAAAATCTGAAGTCTTAGAAGGGCATACAAGGTCCTTTTTCATTTAGATCCTGCCTGTTTTCTCTAACCTCTTGGTATAGAGGATAAGAGTATAGGCTCTGGAGTTAGACTTTCTTGCTTTTACATCCTCGCTTCACAACTTAACCTTAGGCAGATCACTTCACCTTTTGTGCTTCAGTTTTGTCATCTACAAAATGGGGATATTAATAGTGCCTACCTCACATAGTGGTTTGAAGATTAAATGTCAGATAAATTCTAGGTATTCTGCTGTGGCTCCTCCTCAGCATGAGTCCTATATGCCAGATATACAAACTCAACCTTCAGTTTCCTGAATGTGTCCTCCTTTATTGTATATTAGTATGGTACTTTTGTACATGTTATTTCTTTCTCCTTTACCTGGCTAACTCCTTGTGTTTAAGACTGAGAAGTACCACCTCTTTAAAAACAAAAGTTCTCTGCCACTCAGCCCAGATTGAGTTAGTTGATTTCTGTTCTTTATAAATGACCTTGATTTCAGTAATTAATGTAAATATTTACTTGCATATATACAGTGTAGACTCTGAGCTCTTTGAAGACATCTTCTCTTTATCCACAAACCCACTCCTAAAACCTGGTACACAATACGTGCTTAGCAAATGCTTACTGAATAAATGAAGTGACATTTTTTCATTTCTGGGCCTGAGTTTCTTTTGTATATTAAAGCGATAAACTTGGATTAGATGATCTCTGAACTTTTTTCCTACTCTAAAAGCTTTATGATTCTATAGTTCTAAGGATATAGTTTAATAGTGACATTTTATTAAGAAAAAGTGATTTTGCTGGTTGTTTTTTGAGTATCCTTAAGTTCTGCCCCCTTTTTTAATGCCGTGTCTCGGTTCCTTAGACTAAATCTTTTAATATAATTTGAATTGTATAGATTTAGAAGACATCGTAGAGTGCTTCAAATTCAGTGGCTTTCAGCTTTTTTGACCATAACCCACAATAAGAAATACTCGTTGTCTTGACTCAGTTCCCATATACATAAATGTGTATGTGTATTTATCAGAAATAGAAGTTTCATGAACTTATTGTGTGCAGGACACTTTTGTTTGTTTTTTTATTCTATTTCATTAACAAATTTTTGATTATGACCCATTAATTAATTCAGTGACCCACTAATGGGTTCTAAACTCCTAAAAAATACTGGCTTTATTCTTTTGACCCAATCCTCTGAGTAGAGAAGGAAGCTGCCTATGTAAATATGTGCAATAAAAAATATGTGCAGTGAAAAATATGCTCATTATTTAATCTGCAAAGGAGAACTTGTGCCTAGGTGCAGAATATATGGAAAACTAGTCCCAAGGGAGAACATGGACCTACCCTGACTGAGCTAGTATCTCTCTTGGACTAGCTGGATGACTTATGGACACACAAAGGTGCTAGAACAAAATTAGATTGTAATTTGAACAGTTCAGATTTCTTCATTTAGGAAAGGCTTGTTGGAGGAGATAGCTCCCAATAATAGGAAAAAAAATGTCTTGGCAGGAGGTTAAGTATATTCATCTTAATATGAGGGATTAGGAACAAAATGGGATGAGGAATACAGAAAGCATTTGTGAGTAAACTTGACTGTGGATGGAAGGCAAGTTGAAATGGAGGAATTTTTGACTAAATCTGAGGAAGAGATTTCTGTGATGAAAAAATGTTTATAACTGCTTGAAGTAGAACAATCTCAGTTGAGAGGGTTAAATCCAGATGAAAAGTAATTAAAACCAAGAGGAGGTAAGCGGGTGGATGATGGAGACCCTGATAGATGTCCCAAATACTTACAGTATGTGGACTATAAAATAGAAAAACAGCTTGAAGATTAAGGTAGGATGGTAGCACTACTAAATAAAATTGGTAAAGAAATAACAAGCCAGAAGAAAATAGGAAGCACTTTCATAACTAAAGAAATTCTACAGACAGAGATGAATTTAGAATATAAGCATGAATGAAAATATAAACATAGATTTGGGAAAATAAGAGTTCATAAAAAACGTGAGAGCATATAATATTCTTTAACACACATACACTGTACGGTGTATATGTCTCCATTGTGAGGTTGAGTTAATTCTAAGCTCTAGTAGCTCAATGTGTTGTTTGTGTTTAAATAATGGTCAGATTCCAGTAATTGCAGTGATTGCTCATACTGGTCATTCAGATTATATTCTTTGAAATCTATGTGAGGCATTTTCTTCACAGTAAATTATACTGTTTTATAAAAGTAGTTTTAGAAACTTTTCTGAAGTTGGTATATGTGATTCAGACCTGAATCCTAAACCTTTTCAATACCATTCTTTTGGACTAGATAAAAGTATTTTTTTCTTTGGCTGACTATCAGTAGCTGTAATCATATTGGAAATCATTATATTCTCTAATGTTGCTGAAGAAAAATAAATGTAAAGCAATGAGATAATTATTAGGAGGACTCATGTAGGGGGGGCTTGCCTTTTTAAAATGAATCGTCTTTACATATCATAGTAATAAGCCTATCTTATCTAAAGCTTTTGAGAAAGGATTTTTTTCCTACTTATGATTACTAACTATATTTTATAGAAATGAGACCTCTACTGGGAAAAATCTGTTGGTCTTCACATCTTTATGATATATTGTAAATCAAGCTTGTTCCAAGGCATTATTTCAAGAGGAAGAGGCATGGGCAAGTTATCAGATGTTGGCAAATTTCTAAAGTGCTGAGATTAATTTTTTAAATTTGTAAGCCAAGATGTAGTAAATGTAATAATATGCCACATAACACAGTAGCTGGTTCATAGCAGATCTTACATACATGTCAGTTTTTAACCTATCTTTAAAAACGTAATATGTAAAACATTTAAAAATACAGATTCAGTTGTTGGGAGGCTTTAAAAATTTGCTCGTAAATTACTTATAAGTTAATATGAAATAATATTCTGACTAAATGATTCAGCCAAAGAAAATATCAATAACGCTGCCAAGTAGGTGCCAGGAAACATCTAGAACATTCAGCTATCATAGTTCTTTTACAAAGAGTTCTTTAAGGTCTCATTGTTCTAGCATGCGTGAAAAGGAAACATTGGCATTAAACCTTCATCTTTATGTATTTGTTGGAATTTAAAGTATTTCTCATAAGAAATTTCACCTAAACTTTAAGTGTTTTAAAACTTTTCATGTAAAATCTTGAAAGATTCTCAAGTCAGTTTGGGGGTACCAGTACCAGCTACCAGCCACAAGCTTCGTAAACATGATCAGTGGAGTTTTGAGGTCAATATTTTGAATGTCGTGTAATATTTTGGATTAAAACTTAAGAGTCTCTCATTTAAATTCCTGCTTTCCTACTGACTCTTCTTTGACCTTGGTAACCATGAAGACTTTACTCATCACTAACTTAAAGAGGATGAAATAAGTATTCATTTATTTAACAAATAAATATTGAACTACATGCTAGGGGTACTGCTAGGTGGTTGGGATGTAGCAGTGAACAAGACAGACATGATAATGCCCTCACAGAGCTTACAGTCATAAAGTAAGTAGTCAAATGAATAAAATAATTACAAATTGTCATATGTGCTCTGACAGGGTTCTGAGAGGGTAACTCTTTATTTGCCTCACATCACCTATCACAGTCTCTAATTATTCAGTTTATTTATCTACCTATTTATCATCTGTTCTTTCCACTACTAGAGCGTAAATTCTGTGAGAGAGAGTTTCTCACTTATTCATCACAGTACCCCCAGGTCATGGCACGGTTTCTGGCACAGAGTAGAAGCTCAGTAAATATTTGGCTGGCTGCCTGAAGAAATGAGTGCAAGGATGGGACTGGAGAGATAGATAGGGACAAGATCCTGCAGGGCTTTTGATCTAAGCTGGGAAAGAGAATAAAATCCAAAGGGCAATGGAAAGCAAAGAGCTTTAAGGAGGAGCTTGACCTGGGTTATGTGTTAAGATCACTGGCAGCTCTCCGGAAAATATATTGGAGGTGTGTAGGAGTGAGGAGGTGAGACCAGTTAGGAGACTGTTATGTCTTCCTAAGCTAGAGAGACTCTCTAAGATCCTTTCTAGCTTTGTATTCTAGAACTTGCCTACACTTACCAGTCTTATTTTACTAGTTACCCCATTTTTTCCCGTACTTATTATTACTTAAGAAAAATGGATAGCTTATTGTGCATGTGAGAACTGAATACAGCGTCTCAAAAAAAAAAAAAAAAACTCAGAGAGAAAACACAGACCAGAGGTTATTGAATTTTTGTGGCAAATGCCTATCTTTAGATTCCATGCACCTGATAATTTATATTCTTACTAACCATTCCTATTTCTCTTTGAAACTTTGGCTTTACTTCTTTTCAAATGCCTATTTTTAAAAAAATAATGTTACCTCTTTATTGTTTTAACATGTAATATACGGTATTGTTGATATGGCTGAAGATTTAGAAGCAGAAAACTCAGCATATTTTGTATCTTAATTCTTAGGAATTTGATATCTTTACGGGTTATCAAGGTCTTACAATAAAGGCTGAAAGGATAAATAGTTAATACTGTAGACTATTATTTTTACTCAGGGCTATCGCCTCTGTTAAGTAGTTAGCTTGAATATTTTTATCTGAAAGATTTCAAGCCTCTACTGTTAGTGGGAGGGGGAGGTGGTGCTTGGCACAGGGAAATCAACTATATTGGCAGAAGTTCAGCAGCAGCATCTTTGACTAGGGAAAAACTGCATTATTACACAGAGATAAAGCCAGAAGAGACTGTTAAACTTTACTGAATTTAGCAATATAATAGTGGCTGCCTCTTTTCACTTGGTTTCATTTAGTTTCTTTCATTTTGGAAGTAGGTAAACCTAACTGCCCGTCTTTGGTTAGCCATCTTCTTCTGTAAAGAAGTGTAGCTTCACCCTGTAAATATTACAGGCCATTTTATTTATTATGACCTTAAAGTAGTTCTAGAAGAAGAACTGGTTGCTAGGCTTTGTGCTACTTGGTAGTGGAGTTTCATACATACAAGGTTAGTGAGTAGAATTTGCTAATTTTTTTTTTTTTAAGCTAAGAGTTGAAATTAACTTCTGTAAGTACATTTTAAAATGGTTTGGGGAGAAATGAGAAGTCAAAGCTAAAAGGAAATGATAAAAAATGAGTAAGGGCAGTTGCAAGATATTAATTATTCAAGATGAGCATGGTGATAGTAAAGCAATTTGATTAGTAGGCATTCAGAAGAAGAATAAAATCCCTTTCTAAATGACCATCCTTTTATTCTCTATAAATATTGCATAGTAAATCTTTCCAGGTAACCTTTTAAAATATTCTGTTCTTTAGTTCTTTAGAGATACATAATACCAGTTTGGGTGTTGAATTAGGAAGTTAATTGCTAATTTAATTGTTTGTTAAAATGTAAATAGAGATTGCCTGTTAGCTGAGAGGGCTAGAAATAATAGGAGCAATTAAATTAGTAGGGTTTAACTGCTGAGAGGACCTAACAAACTATCAGGTACTGTTTTCTAAATTAACTATCTCTGTCAGAATCATTTTTATGAAGAATAAACTACTCAAACTGAAGAATGAAATAAAATTAAAAGCTTAGGGTCAGAGAAGAATATTGTTACATATTTTTTCTTTTTGAATCAGTGAAGGGTAGTTTTGGTCTTTTATCTACAGATCTTTCACCGGTGTAGCCCAAGAATAGCCCTACATCAAGATTTGTAATTCTTAGTCTAGCAACATATATTTAGCAACCCTGATTAAGCAGGAGTTTTATAATTAATATCTAGTCTTATTTCCATGATACGGAAAGAAATCGGTTCACTAAGAGAGCATAGAGTAGATGAGCCTAGTCTGTTACAAGATTATAGAATTTTCTACCTTTGGAACATGTGGTTACCCAGCAAGGACTAGTTACAGAAATAGAAGCTAATCTTGTTGGTACAAGCGTAGCTGTTGCTTGCAAAGAATGGTTTTCTCAAAAACAAACAAATAGCAGTAGGTCCTTCATTTCAAATTCAGTGAAAGTAGTTAATTATGCAGTTTGGGGGCAGGTATAGTAGAAACAACAAACATTCTGTAGGGAGAAAATTTTTGTGTTGGGCCTTTCTTTACCATGGTGTGATATACCATGTGAACTTGAGAAAATTCTATAACCTTAGTTTATTCATCTGTAAAATGGAGTTTATAATACTGCCTCACAAGATTACAGTGAGGATCAAAGACTGCATGCACAGACATAAGCACACTCATATATGTGTGTGTATATGTATACACACACATACATATATATGAAGCTTTTAAAACTTCATAATGTTATTCAAAATATTTGTAATAAATGATTTTTTTCAAGGAGAGCAATAGGAGAGGTTCAAGTGAACTGTAATAACACTTTTAATTCAGAATTTGTGATTCTTCATCAGTAGACATTTATCTTTACCCTGTGAATAAAGGAATTAATTCTGTGAACAACTGAATATAAAATCTTAGAAGAATGTCTATTACTTACAGTGACCCATAGCTCCTACAAACAAATCAACTGTTTCTTATTCCTCCAAACTTTTTTTCCCACTTGCCTTCCATTAATACTTATGAGGGGGACCATATCTGACTTATGCACTGTAGTTTCCCCAGTGTTTGACATGTAATAGGTGCTCAACAAATATTTGTGAATGAATATTGAATGCTTTCAAGTGCTTAGGATAGAGTCCACAGACTTTTTTGTAAAGGGCCAGATAGTAAATATTTTAGTCAGTCTCTTTTGGAGCTACTCAGCTCTGCCAGTTGTAACACAAAAGCAGTCATAGACAATACGTAAATGAGTCAGTGTGACTGCGTTCCAATAAAACTTTATTTATAGATACTGGAATTTGAATTTCATATAATTTTCATGTGTCACAAAATAGTATATTCTTTTTTTCAACCATTTGAAAATGTAAAAACCATTGTTCAGCATCTGTACAGCTGCAAACTGGATTTGACCCATGGGCAATAGTTTACCAACCCCTGGCATACTGCATTGTATAAGTAGCACCCTCCCCCAACTTAGAAATAAATATATTATTTTCCAAAAACTTTGTTTGGAACCTGGGAAGCATTTTCTTATAGGATGATTGTCATCTGTGTTGGTTACGTTCCCAGACCAATCTACAAGCCTGTTTTACCTTGTGTTCTGTATTCCAGCAATACAGCTTTATCCCTAGGAATAACACTGTGTCTGAGGGAAAATGGATTTAGTATTCCTTCTGAGACCAGAAGAAACAGACTCTCCCCAGCACTCTCAGAATTTCCTTCTTCCCTGCTCTCTCATTTCAAGTACCCTGCTCCCTGGGGCTTCAATAGGGTGGTATGGTGACAGGACTAAAAAGCGCTTTGTGTATGTGATTAGGGAGGAGAAAGGTGGTGGGGAGAGAAGAATGACAGAAAATAGAAGATATCAGGATGAATCACACACAGTAGGGGTAGTACTGTTTTGTGAAACCTCAGTTATGTGTGTGATTGTATGTATACATGTACTGGGTCACAGTGAAAAATGTATTTCTTACTGTGATTTGTAGTCAGAATGTTTGAAAGCCTGTGGTTCTAAGGGTTTGAGGTCTTGAGATCCTGAGATCTTTTTTCCCCTCTTACTGCATATGAGAGCCAAATGAAAAATATAAAGGAAGCCTCTTGACCACTTGGGACAGTGTGTTTCTGGTAAAGAGTTACCTTATGAGGTAGTTAACCTGTTTTACAGGTGAGAAAACAGGGTCATACAGCTAATAAGCATCATAATTGAGATTCAAACAGATTCTTACCTTATTTAAGAATATGTGCTTGGGCTTCCCTGGTGGCGCAGTGGTTGAGAGTCTGCCTGCCAATGCAGGGGACACGGGTTCGTGCCCCGGTCCGGGGGGATCCCACATGCCGCAGAGCGGCTGGGCCCGTGAGCCATGGCCACTGAGCCTGCGCGTCCGGAGCCTGTGCTCCGCAACGGGAGAGGCCACAACAGTGAGAGGGCTGCGTACCGCAAAAAAAAAAAAAAAAACAAAAAACAGAATATGTGCTTGATACTTTATACCATGTTATTTCCCCTGTAGGGAAAGAAGCCATGTATGACTTCCGTTGTGTTTCAGAGGATGAAAAACATCCCAATTGGTGGCAGCTCACCAGATTTCTTGAGACATTGGCTTAAGTATTAGGACAGGGCCACTGGAAGAAAATGGTTAGGAACTCTATATGAAGAATGACATGATGTATTAGAAAAGAAGGGGCTCTGTCATTTTACCTTTAATTTTTCTTATTTCTCTTCTGTACTACTATCCCTGCTCCTTCATACCTCACCACCAACATGGACTGTTAATTCATACTAGAAACAGCAAGGAAGGGTTTGAGGATGAGGTTTAGTGAGGAAGAGTAATATAATCTTGTCTTTAGCTGAAAGGAGAATGAGGAGGGAAACCCAAGTAGCTGGGCCACCTGGCCACCCAGATGAATTGGCTGTTCCCAAGTGGCAGTGTATAAGTGGGTGTAGGTAGAAAAGGGCCTGCTATTAATTGTGATATAAGCCGAAGTCTTGGCTTTGGAGACTTGTAGCTTTGATATGCTAACTGAAAATAGTTCTTTTTTAGTTATTAAAGGAAAGCCTCTCTTAAGCAATACTTGGTTAGTCTAGACTTAGTTACCCATTTTAGGTACTTAAAAATCAGAATCAATGTTTAAGACATCTCTTTCTCTTATGAATTAAGTTAGCAAGTATGGTGAAAACAAATTGATGCTGATTCTGATTTCTAACTTGATTTGGAACTGTCTTGGGAAGAAGTAGACTGATAGGAAGGCTGTTGTTCTTAACTAGAAAAGTAATGAAATGATAGCAGATACCTGGTTAATTGAATGGAAAGATGACAGATACTTGTAAAATGTGTTTATCTTTATCAAGCTGAGTTGAGATTCTTGATTTTGCAATGGGAATTACTAATTCATATAGAAAACGTTTCAACTAGTAATATCTGAAGACTTGGACTTAATATCTTTTAGCCCAATCTCTTACCCCTACGGTACTGCTTACCATGTTCTGTATTATAATTGCTCGCGAATGTGTCTGTCTTCCAGCTGACCTGGAGTTCTTTTAGGCGCATTCATTATAGCGCTAAGTTAGTATTTGATGTAGGTTAAGAGCATTGGAGCCAGAGTGGCTGGTGATATATCTTGGCTCCATTATTTTCTGTCTCTGTGACCTAGGGCAAGTTATTTAACCTCTCTCATCTGGAAAATGGAAATAATAATGGTACTTACTTTATACAGTTGTTATAAAGTGTAAGTGAGTTAACATATCTAAAGTGCATTGAATGATATCTGGCATGTAGTAGGCATTCTGAATAACTCAATAAAAATATTACTTGAAAGATAAAACACAGACTGGGAGAAAATATTTGCAATATTTGATAAAGGATTGTTATCCAAAATAAACAAAGAACTCTTAAGACTCAACAAGAAGAAAATGAACAACCCGATTAAAAAATGGGCCAAAGATACCTCAGATACCTCACCAAAGAAGATACGCAGATGGTAAATAAGCATATGAAAAGATGCTCTACATCATATGTCATCAGGGAAATGCAAGTTAAAACAACTAGGTACCACTACACACCTATTAGAATGGCCAAAATCTGGAACACTGACACCACCAACTGCTAGCAAGGATGTGGAACAACAGGAACTCTCATTCATTTCTGGTGGGAATGCAAAATGGTATAGCTACTTTGGAAGACAGTTTGGTGGTTTCTTACAAAACTAAAAATCCTCTTACCATATGATCCAGCAATCATGCTTTTTCGTATTTACTCAAAGGAATTGAAAACATTTTCACACAGAAACCTATACACAGATGTTTATAGCAGCTTTATTCCTAATTGCCAAAACTTGGAAGAACCAAAATGTCCTTCAGTAGGTTAATCGATAAATAAACTGTGGTACCTCCAGACAATTATATATTTTTTCAGCACTAAAAAGAAATGAGCTGTCAAGTCATGAGAAAACATGGAGGAACCTTAAATGCATATTACTAAGAGCCAGTCTGAAAAGGCTACATACTGTATGATTACAACTATATGACATCTGGAAAAGGAAAAATTATGGAGACAGTAAAATGATCAGTGGTTGCCAGGGATCGGGTGGGAGAAAAGGGATGAATAGGCAGAGAACAGTATTTTTAGGGCAGTAAAAATACTCTGTGTGATTTTATAGTGATGGGTATATGTCATTATACATTTGTCTGAACCCATAGAATGTACATCACCAAAAGTGAACCCTAAGGTAAACCATGGAATTTGGGTAATTCTGATGTATCAGTGTAGGTTGGTCTTCGGTAACAAATGTAACACTCTGGTAAGTGATGTTGATAATGAGGGAGGCTATGCATGTGTGGGGTCAGGGGGGTATATGGGAAATTTCTGCATCTTCCTTTAAATTTTATTGTGAACCTAAAACTGCTCTTAAAAAAAAAAAGGCTTTAAAAAAATAGTTGCTAATGTATATTTAGTGAGAAACTGATCTTTGGCAGATGGCCATGCTGTTTTGTTTAGGATACAGTACTATTTGTTTTATTTACAACATTTACATTTATTTATATATTTATTGGACTCTGGTTTAATTCTAAAACAGCAGCTGGTATCCAGGGAAGAATACAGTTGGCTCTCCCTGGGTTCCCCATCCATGGATTCAACCAGTTGGGGATCAGAAATATTTGGGGAAAAAATTCCAGAAAGTGCCACATTTGCTGCACATTGGCAACTATTTTCATAGCATTTACATTGCATGAGGTATTATGAGTAGTCTAGAGATGATTTAAAGTATGCATGAGAATGTACAGGTTATATGCAAATACTGCATCATTTTATAGAAGGGATTTGAACATCCTCTGGTTTTGGTATCCCTGGGAGGGGTGGGGAAGGTGTCCTGGAATCAATCTCCCTTGGATACCTAAGGACGACTGCACTAACATTTCCAGTTATGTAATTTGGTGGTATTGTTTTATATAGAAATATGGGGAGATCTTTTCAGAAAACTATAGAGTGGAGTAGTGCATCATTCAGTAGTATCAATATATTCACAAATGAGAGTACCTCAAAATCTTTTTTCCAAAGTGAGATAAAGACAAAAGGGAGCGAAACTGAGTTATTTGTAGTGAGTCATACAGAGTCTGTCATACAGAGTGAAGTAAGTCAGAAAGAGAAAAACAAAGACCGTATGCTAACACATATATATGGAATCTAAAAAACAAACAAAAAAATGGTGATAAGAACCTAGGGGCAAGACGGGAATAAAGCCAAAGACCTAGTAGAGAATGGACTTGAGGACATGGGGAGGGGGAAGGGTAAGCCGGGAGAAAGTGAGAGAGTGGCATGGACATATATACACTACCAAATGTAAAATAGCTAGCTAGTGGGAAGCAGCTGCATAGCACAGGGAGATCAGCTCAGTTAGCGACCACCTAGAGGGGTGGGAGGGAGGGAGATGCAAGAGGGAGGAGATATGGGGATATGTGTATATGTATAACTGATTCACTTTGTTGTAAAGCAGAAACTAACACACCATTGTAAAGCAGTTATACTCCAATAAAGATGTAAAAAAAAAAAAAGACAAGGGAGTGGGTATGTTAGGGGAATAACTGTAACTTCCAAAAGTGTATGTAGTTTTATTTTCTCAATATTTGAATATCATCACTTCTGGGAGGGTAACTTCTTTTTATTAATGCTTTATAGTTTTCTAAGTGATTTCATGTATGTTCCTATTTGATCCTGTGTGACCCTATTTGAGATAGGTTTCATGTTGTTTTGTTTGTTTGTTTGTTTGTTTTTTTAGCTCAGACTCTAAGATAATAGAATTAGTCTGAAGTCACTAACCAGTGGAGCTAGAACTTAAACCCTAATTTTTAAGTTCTTTGTTCTTTTATAAAAGTAAAGACCAACTTTTGCCTCATTATCCTCTGCTGTCTCCCACCCTAGGGGAGGAAGTGTTTGCAGCCATTTATACTAGAGGTAGTTGCTTTGCAGATAATCCTTATACCACATTTTAAGAAATTCATGCTTGGCGCTGGGCAAGGCGGGAGCCAGAAGTAGCAATACAGCAGTAGGAAGCACTAAAATGAGCTCTAATTCCAGGGCAGAGGTTGTTTTGCTCTTGCTTGGATAGCTTGATGGCAATCATAAATCCACATATGTTAATTATTGCTGAAGGAAATTTGTAGGTAAATCCTGCCTTTGATTGCTTCAGAAGTGCTTTTGTTAATCACTTTTTGCTTTTGATGAAGAATGGTTAAAATTGTTTTCCTAATGGGCCATTATTAGGTTAAGGCCCATTACACATGTGCCACAATTTTACATTATTACATTTCTTTGGTCAAAATTGGAACTGGCAAGTTATATCACAGCTCAGTCATTATGTAAAACAATGATGTTATTAATTATTACCATTTGTTAAAACAGCCATTATTAATAGTCACTGCTTATTGCATGCTGTGGGCTAAGTGCTTTTAAGTTTTAGTGATAATGTGTGTGACTCACCCTACAAGATAAGTATTATCCCCATTTTATAGGTGAAGAAACTGAGATTCAGCGACTTGCCTAAGGATACCTAACTAAATAAGTACCAGAGCCAGTGTATGTAGCCTAGATCTGCAGGGATTAAATCTATTATTCTGTTGAATCACATATTCTAAAATGTGTATTAAAACAGGAGTTACCAATTCCAGTGCAATGCGACTTTCTTTGAACCTGTTCTGCCAGGCTTCCCTCCCCCGTTCCCACTCTGACAGCAGCTGCTATTTGTGGTACTCCTCAAATCCTATGATGTAGTAAAAAATGCTGAGTTATCAAATTGAATTGTTGATAATATATCATGGGTACTGTAGCTGATATAGCAGAACTTTCTCCACCTCTTAAATGAAAGTAATTGTTTGTCCACAGCTGTTTAAAGACTGAGAAACAGAAGTTGTTCCTTTTGGTTATACAGTGAGCCAGAATCAGAACTAGGTCAGAATTCATTTGCTCTGATCACCACTTGAGTAATTAGTGAATCAAATGATCAAAGTAAATGCATCTTTTAAAAATGATTATCGTTGATTCAGAGAGGTTGAATTAATTGAAATTTGCTCATGTAGAACCAGACAAATCCAATGTTCTTTTTGACTCATATTTGGAAAAGAATTTAATGATAGTGGTTGTTAATTGCTTACTTGGTGCCTGTTACCTATGATTGGTGGGTGAGGAAGAACATGTTAGATAGACAAGAATGAGTGGTTCTGGCATTTGGATTTGTGATTCCCTTGCCTGCATTCATATTAAGACAGATTGGTAGGGACTTCCCTGGTGGTACAGTGGTTAAGAATCCGCCTGCCAATGCTGGGGACCCGGGTTCGAGCCCTGGTCTGGGAAGATCCCACACGCCGTGGAGCAACTGAGCCTGTGTGCCACAACTACTGAGCCTGCGCTCTAGAGCCCGCGAGCCACAACTGCTGAGCCTGTGTGCTGCAGCTACTGAAGCCCACGTGCCTAGGGCCCGTGCTCCGCAACAAGAGAAGCCACTGCAGTGAGAAGCCCACACACCTCAATGAGAAGCCCGCACACCGCAATGAAGAGTAGCCCCCGCTCGCCGCAACTAGAGAAAGCCCGCACAATGAAGACCTAACGCAGCCAAAAATTTAAATAAATTAATTAATTAAAAAAAAAAGATTGGTAAAAAGATTTAACACACACATTGTTTTTCCAAATCCAAGGACTTCAGTTTTCTGTTACTTTAACTTTTAAATTATAAATCAGCTTGCAGGAAACTGAAAGATGATGAAGAGAATACAAAGAAAAGGAAGTCCCTTATTTCTGTTTCTTAGGCTAGGAATAATGAATAAAAGGTGGCAAATGAGTAGTAGAAACCAATAAATCCATAGGGATTTGATTTGAATTTAAGTGACTGAATTTATAGAAAAACTTTAGTATTGTTGTATCCTGAATCCATGTAGCTATAACTGAAATCATCTGTCATTTAAGGGGTACCTACTGTGTGCTAATTATTATGCCAATTACTATGGAGGTTACAAAAGGAATATGAAGTCTTTGATTGTCTAAGAAACTAGTCACTTTGGAGTGATAAACCTTATACTCTAAACATAATACACATTCTGAAACTGAAAATGTAATATAAAAACATTTCATATGTTAATTATTAAAATTAATGGTGTTAGGCACTAACAGACATTTCTTTCTCTTTTTTGCGGGGGGGGGGCACTTTGGTTATCTTTTAGGACTTCACTAGGTGAGGGATGCCTTTCAGATTCTACTTGGTCTAGTCTTCTTGAGTCCTTCTGGGCTTTGTTTTTTCTGAATTTATTGCTGCTAAAATAAAAGCACCATTTGGATGGGGATTATGGCCCTCATGTTTATCACTGCATCCCTAGTGTCCAGTGCTCAATAAATATTTATTGAATACGTTAATGTGAAAGAGTCTTTCTTTTTCTTCTCACTGTCTTGAAAAGTTTCTTTCCTACCTTCTGTTTTCTTTGTTATCCTAAAGTATGTGAAATAATTCCCTCAAAGATTAATGATTTTCTAATTGCCTAATCTAAAGGATTCTTGTTATCTATATTCGGTTACTACTTGACTTTCCTGTAACTTTGATGCTATTGTCTACCTGTTCCTTGTTGAAATTCTTTTGTCCCTTTAACTCTCTCAGTGTTTCTGACTACAGCTCCTCACCACGCCAGTTTTTCAATCTGCCCATCCTTTTAGTTTTGCATTTCTCAGAGTTCAACCCTATGGAATTCTTAGTCCATATAACCTTCCCTGCTGAAGTAATCCCATTTCTCTTCTAAATATAGGTATCCATAGTTATATCTCTAACTTTGATCTCCCTCTTGAGCTCCAGACTTATTTATTAGCCATCCAGTAAACAATAAGCATATGTCAGAACTGGGAATATAGAGATGAATAAGACACAGTCTTTACTCTAGAGGACACACAGCTTAGTTGGAGGAGAATGATTAGTAAACTAAAAATTATGCAGCACATTATGTCAATATTAGAGTGCCTGGGACTGTAGAAAAAGATAGTCTGGGGTTTCCCTGGTGGCGCAGTGGTTGAGAGTCCGCCTGCCGATGCAGGGGACATGGGTTCGTGCCTCGGTCCGGGAAGATCCCACATGCCGCGGAGCGGCTGGGCCCGTGAGCCATGGCCGCCGAGCCTGCGCATCCAGAGCCTGTGCTCCGCAACGGGAGAGGCCACAACAGTGAGAGGCCCGCACACCGCAAAAACAAAAAACAAACAAACAAACAAAAAATAGCCTGATTCAGTTTGGAGGGAGTCAGGTAATGTTTTCCCTCAGTGATGCTTGAGGTGATCGAAGGATGATTAGAATTTTATCAGGTGAACAAAGTGGGAAGACTGTTTTATGTTGTCTTATCAAGTCTGGTGGATGTACTTCCTGGTGGTAAGACAGCCAGTATAGAAACCTCAAGGTCTAAGGACATAAAGCCTCAGGGCAGAGAGTGAGAATTGTCCAGTGGAGCCAATGTCAATACCAGCAAAATGGTATGAAGTATTAAGTCCAGAGGGAGAAAGGTGACTGTAAGAACAGGAGAGTCAATTACAGAATCCATTACTGCTCAGTCAAAAGCAGTGTGTGTAAGGGAATGATTTAGGCTAAGGCTCTGAAAGTGATGTGTGCTAGATTTGCCCTTTTCTGTGATACCTGTTGTATATTATAATAGTGGTCATAGTAAATTAATGCAGAGCTTCTCAGGCTTTAATAGGCATATGAATCACTTGGAGATAATGTTAAAAATGCAGATGTTGATTCATTGTGTCTGGAGTGGGGCCTGAGGTTCTACCTTTCTAACAGGCTCCCAGTGATGCCATGCTGTCGGCCCCGTACTTTGAGTAGAAAGGGACTAAAGGAACTGAGAGTGGCCAGACAGATGCAGAGGAAACAACTTATATGGGGCATGAATAATTATTACATGTCAAATTTGAGGAACTGGAATTAGTTCGTGAGACCTAGATCATAAGCCCTATTATGGGGCATGTGGAACAGTGATGGGTGAGTGCAGAGGTGAGCAGGGATCAGGACTTGATTTTCGAAGGAGTGTTAACTTCATGTTGAAGGCTGTGGAAAGGCCATTTTGAGCCAGAGAGTGCTTCATCAGGTTAGTGCTATTTAGCATAAAGAGATGCGTTAAGTTTTCATCAGGGTGAGGTCAAAGTACTTGTGGTTCATCCTGATAAAGTAGTTGATGATATAGGTCTAAGCTGGAGAAAGATTTGAGTCTTTGGCCAGTAGATTTACAGGCATGAAATCAACTTGGCAGAAGAAGAAGAAAAAAGAAAACCAAAGATCAAACGCTTTGAAACGCTAATTTTTTCAGCGTAGGGGGAGAGGACAAGGAAGAGCTTGTAGAGGAGAACCAGCTGTGGCCAGAAAGGTAGAAGGAAGATTAGTGTCATTGTAAGAAATCTAGATGGAGGGAGTATTTGATGGTGCCAGAGAGATTAAGTAAGATAGAACCTGAAAAGTCACCACTAAATTTGTAAATTTGGAGATTATTTGTAACTTTAGCAAGAGACATTTCAGTGGAATGGTGGAGACAAAAACCATGTTGTAGAAGATGGGGAGTGAGTTGTGAATAAGGAAGTAGGTTTGGTGGTGGTCGATTACTTTTTAGGAAATGTTGGCTGAGAAGGGATGTAAAGAGATGGAAGAAAGCTAAAGTTGAGATGTTTATGTGCTTGAGGAGTTGGTTCAGGAGAGAGCTAATAGAAAGGGAAAGATTAAAATTTAAACCTCTTGGAGCCAGAAACCTGGGTGCCATCTTCAATGCTTACTTCTTAGTGTTCTGCCAAATCCAAGAAATTACTAAATCCTATAAATTTTACCTTCTGGATATTTGTTGAATCTATTCTTGCTTTTCCATTCCCATCACCAGTGTGTTAGTTTTACCCTTACCATTCCTTGCCTAGACTCTTAAATGGACCTTTCTCCCTCCCACTTCCAAACAAAGCAAACAAAAAAGCACCAGGGAAAAAGAAAACCTGTCTTCTATACTCTTTGCTAGAAACCATGGAGACTGTAGATCCTGAGATCTATCATGAATGTGGAGATCTGACCCTGACGCTCAACAGCTTAAATCCCCCCCACCGACTTCTCATCACCTACGTAGGACGAAGGTCAAGCTTTTTAACATGACATATAGTACCCTCTGGGACTGTTCATTTCCAGCTTAATTTCCTGCCATCACTGCCTCCCACTTTGATCCTGTAACACTAAAAAAACCTCCTAATCTCTCCCCTCTCCCCACATACTTGTTTTTTGCCCCCAGACTCTACTCATTTTGTACTTCCTGCAGTTCCTGTGGGGCCACTCTTTCCTAGGCAGACTGTTAGGTACTCCTTTCCGTATTCCCATAGCATCTTATTCATCCACTTATTGTTATACTCCCTACATTATTGACATTTTCTCCAGTTTTCTCTGTTCACATAAGATCTGTAAGGGATTCGTCTCTGAATTTTAGGTGCCTGACTCAGTGCTGGTAGAGTTGGTGCTCAGCTCGTGTTCATTGATTAGTTGTAATCAGAATTGTATGTGGGGGTAGTGGCATTTGGACCTGGGAAGAATGGTAGTATTTCAGCAAGTGGCCTTTGATGGAGAAGATTCAATTCAGAGTGGCCAGCATGTGTAAGAGCATTGAGGCGGTAAATGTGATAATACTTACAGATAGGCTGAATACTTCTTTTAGACAGGAGAGAAAAGGTAGAAAATGTAATGGGAGATATGGTTAGAAAAATAAATTCAGTACAAATGAGATGGAGTCTTGGATGCTATGCTTTAAGATTTTAATTTTCATTTTTCCCCCGTAACAACCCTTGTAGATTGTTAAACTGAGAAGTTACACCAACTCTTGAATTTTGAGGAAAGGCTCTATTTCTTCTTGAAATAACAATGTGAAATAACCTGTTTATTTTGTGCAAAGTTTTAGAAATGTCTGGGTTTTTTTTTTTGTTGTTTGTTTTAGTTCCTTTCCTAAAGATTATAAGATGCTGCCCGTTATGAATATATCAGTACTTCCTGTTATTTTAATATTTTTAAAACAATCCTGATAACTGCTATGTTTTTTTTTCCCCTCAGATTATCATTCAGTAAGGGTAGTTTACATTATTCTTCCTTTAATATTAGAAAATATTCTAATATTATACTTTTATACCCTTAAGAGAACTTTCTAAAGTTGCTCCCTTTTGACACGGTAACATCAGTAAGTCTGGAGGTCTTGCTGTACCCATGCCTTTTCAGGTTATTTGTAAAAATGTTAAAATTGATTTTACATCATTCATAAGGGAGACTGATTATTCATTCTTGTCTTTTGTGTATTCCCTTAAACCAATAACCAGTTTATTACTGTGGGACACTTTTAGTTGTGTGTTTAAATGTGATATTGTGAATTGTGGAAGGAAATCCAGGGATTGAGTGTGTTTGGGGAGCTATTAGACAAAATTAGGTCAGAAAGGGGAATAGCATATAGGTAACAGTCATTCAAAGGGGTGTGTCCTTTATTGTGCTCCTGTAGAGAAAACAGAAAGCTGTGGCCTGTGCTTATGCTCTAGTTGAGGAGAGAATTTTATATATAAATCGACAGTAAATGTTACAATATAGTTTATATTTAAGTGCTAAGTTGCATGAGAAACCAGCTGAATGCCAGTTGGGTAAGTAAGAAATCCCAAGACCAAGAAAAATCATCAAAAGGTAAAGGTATCCTGGAGAGCTTCATAAAGAAAACGAAACTTCAATGAGCCTTGAAAGATGAATTAAAATTTAGATAGACGGGAAGGTGGTTGCTGTGGGGTTGAGAGTTGGGGGAGGAAAGGTGAAGGTAGGGACAGGAGCTCAGATGGGGGGGACAGTGAGGTAGCATACTTGCGTTGAGCGGGATATGGATGTGCTTGGGGTGTAGGAGAGCGTGAGTGTGGGGGTGTGAAGCTTGTGGGCACGTGTGAGGAGACAGCATGTGAGGGCGTGTGGGGGTGTGTAAGAGGAAGGGGCGGGGGCGTGTGAGGGTGTGGTGGAGTATGAGAGAGGAGGGTGTGTGAGGAGACGTGTGTGTAGGGGTGTGAGAGGAGGGTGGGGGTGTGAGGGTGTGTTTTGGGGGAATGCGTGTGGGTGTGAGAGGAGGGTGTGTGTGGAGGGTGTGAGTGTGTGTTCTCTTCAAAGAGAAAAATTTTTTACTGGAGTGAAAAATGTCTGAAGTACAAGGAAACCTTCAATATTCAAACATGCCTGTTAGTCATTGTGGTCATCTCATGTAGCATAGCCTCAAGTTAAGTGTTGGCCTATTTCTTCCTCCTTTTAATATTCTACCTGGTGATCTCTGTTACTTCTTTAATCAAAAATGTGCTTTTAATCTCAAGTAACTCTACCTACCTGCTGTTTTTGAATTAGTCTTTGAGTAAAGTATACCTTGCCAGAGTGCTGAATTTAACAAGTCACTTCTGATTTTTCTTGTTCAAGCATTTACAACTTGAGAGCAGGTGTCACACTTTGTAAAGTTCTTTGGCCTATCCTAGTACCCTGTGGGCTGCCTAGGACAGAGATTTACCCTTTACACTTTCAGGCCTGCTGACCTGTCACTATGGAGGGACTCTGATACCATAGGTAATTATCCTACACCTTTTAGTTGCAAGAACTGTTTTCCCTGACTTTTTTCATTTATTTCTCCTGTTAATCCATTCACTCTATTGTGAAGACCCCACTTCTTCCTTCTTTCCTTTTAATGGGCTTTGTTTTTTATTATTTCTCAGTATAGACTGCTTTCTGTATGTGTGCCATTCTTTTCCTTGAGTACCCTCTTCCTTTGACAGATATCTTTACTTTCCAAATATAGCTAGAATATTTTTCATAAACTGCTTCTTTTCTGTGAAGCCTTTTCTAATTAATCCTTTTTATCTCTTTAAGTCTTCACATTCCTCATGTACTTTGTTTGCAACGAAGCAAAAATATTATTTTAAATAATTTCTAAATTTTTGGTATATCTGATATTCAGAATGGATTACAGATTCCCCAAGGGCAGAAAGGGACTGTTTTATTTCTTTTGGTGTGTTTCCATAACACTTTGCTTACTCGGAGTACTTAGATATGGGTATTGTCTGATGTTCGGAACTCCCCTCCTGTGCCCAGAGCACATGCGTGGAAAGGTGTTTCCCCTGCAAAGTCGCAACTTCTAATTCTTACACTTGTGGATTTTTATGATATTAAGAATTTGTTAGGAAGACATTTTCTTTTTCCTTTTGGTCACTGTTGAGTAAATGCTGACAAGCTAGTACATTATTACTAAATTAATTGTTAATTACCTTCTGCTAATCACTTTCTTTAATTTTAATACCTAAATTCTAAGGACCTGAAGGGACATCAAGAAATAATTTAATTTGGTCTGCTTTTAAAGTCAGAGTTTTATTTAAATAAAGAGTTTTGTATCTTATCCTTCATAGGAGATTTTGCACAACATCTATCCTAGGTGCCTGTGCATTTATGTATATATGGTGTATTTAATTATAAATAAATTTTTAAAGCTGATGTATCAATATTTTGTGAAAGAAAACAAAAAGGTAAAAAGCTGTGCTATCTGCTTCAGGTAAGTCCTAGCAAGAAAAAGTGTGGAACAGTTGCTTTTAAGCCTTGTACTATCTTTTTGGTTTCAGTGGAATTGAGCAGATATGTATTGAAAAACTCATTTTATAAATATTCTGAGGACTGAGTCCCCTACTTAACCATCTGTTAAGATTTCATTTTAAAGACAAACTTGCCTCCTGCTTTCGGGATCATCTTAGAACACTGCTCACAGTGCCATCTTCTTGTTCTTCTTCAAGATGAGATCTTGTTTATTTTTCTGCTCATTCTCTTCTCTTGTTACTTCCCATTAACATTCCTTGTGACTTGATTTTGTTTGTTGGTTGGTCTTTGGCATGAGTAGGAGAGAAACAATTTAAGTAGCTGCTGTATTAGGAATTCTTACTGGTGAAGATTGCTAGCTCTCTGATGCAAGTTTCTTTTTAATCCCAAGTAGTGGCAAACCTGATCATATACTTCCATTTCCTCCTTTGAATCAGCATTGGAAACATAGAGCCCATGGTTTGGCATGTACATATTCTACCCAGTAAAATTTAAATGATTGACAGTTAACTTCTTAAATGTGTCCTGCCTACCAGTTTTGCACCTATCAAAAAGGAGTCATACATTATTTCTCCACATTGAACACATTATGTAAAGCCCAATTAAAAGTAAAATATGCCTTGATGTAAAAAGCTTCTTATATCTTAATGGAAAGTTGGATTCCGTGGATATTCAATATGCTAAGTAGTTGATTTAAAGCATTGGTAGCCTACATTGTGTTCTGATTTATATTTTCAGAGTATTTCTCAAGAGAAACCTCTATCTTTTGTTTCTTTATCAGTCTGACATTAACAGATTGCCATGGTTTTTCATCTGATGTTTTGGTTTATCACTGCCACTTCTGAAAATTCAGGAAACTTGTCATTGATGCATCTCTTGGCTTATACAATTAAAGAAGTGTTGGTATGACTTCTTCCTTTGACGGAATTGCTACCAGGTGACCATGGTAGGAATCTGAGTCACCTACTACTATCTCCAGGTCATCTGGTTGAGTAGGATTTGTGACAGATGTTGTTAAATGCATCCTTTCTGAAAGTTATAATGATTTTCTTTCCTAATAACATATACTTTAACTCCCAAAATCTTATTCATTTGGTTTTATGTATAGATCTTTTAGTGATGGAAGTTTTACTTGTCTTTTTATGGTTTCTAGGATTTTCCTTTGTTAGAGATAGCCATTGCGTCACCTTCTTGGGGGCACCTTTTATGTACAAAGGAGAAGAAGCAATGAGAAAAATTCCAGAGAATAATTTCCAAGTATAAGAGAGGACTATTTTTAGAACAGGCAGGGTGTTTTATGTCCCTCTGAGTAGCTCATTTACTTGACACCTAGCTTGTAGTTCCCACTTTGGAGACATCCATGGTAGCTTCATTTCCAGGTGATGTTCCTTAAACTGTGCATGTATATTATTTGTGATAAAGCATTGTTTTGGATTTTTTAATGGGGTGAACTAATTGTTATAGCTTTTAGGAGATGACTGAACAGATAGAGTGAGTATGTTCTAAGAAGATCACATATGGCATGTGTTACAGTGAGGGCATTGGGCCAATCAAGCTCAGGATGGTGGAGTGTCTAGAGCAGTGCTGCAAAAGAAATATAATGCAAGCCATACTGTGAGCATATAAATTATACAAAAATATAATTTTAGATTTTCTAGTAGCCACATTAAAAAACATTAGAAAAAAAGGTGAGATTAATTTTAATAATATACTTCATTTAATACATTTTATTAGAAATATTACTTCAACATGTAATCAGTATGAAAATTATTAATTTTTTTTGTACTAAGTCTTTGAAAGCCAGTGTATATTTTACACTGACGGCATATGTTAATTCAGATTAGCCATCTTTCTAGTGCTCAGTCACCACGCATGGCTAGTGACTACTGTATTGGACAACTCAGGTGTCGTAGAGTGTTTGCTGAATCTCTAAGATACACTTGGTGCAGGTAATTTTGTATGAGATGGTTTGTAACTTCAGGAGGGAGTCAGATTGAGAAACTGGTGTGAAACAACTTTGGTAGATGGTGGGAAACCAGCTGGAAGATGAAAACATCAGAGATTCAAAAGAAGGTGAAAATAGGAAATGGCAGGACTTGACAATGGCCAGTATTCTATAAGAAGAACAAAATAATTATCATTTTAAGGAAAACAGCTTTCCCAACTAAGAGCTTTTTAGCCTAGGCTATGTCATTATAGTTTGGAGGAAAGCAGTAGCTACTCATAATGGCACCCAAGAAAAACCACTGAGATCAACAGGCAAAATTGATTGCAGAGAAATAGTGTGGGTGGCAGGGAGGCAGGGGAGGATGATTTACACTAATATAGTAGAGAGGAAGGGTCTGAGGTAAATGATTGATTTTTATGAAATAGGAACTGGACCAAGTTCTTGGTGACTTAAGAGCAAATGAAAGATTATGCAGAATACTATATCAATATTTATTGCTTAAGCAGTGAATAAGAGGACCTAGTGATAGGGACATTGGCCACAGTATGTAAGTGAGGTTAAGAGCTCATACTTTCAATTTTGGTCCAGTCCTGTCCTGACCATTAACTTTACGTTCCTTGGTGAGGTAAAACCACCCAAGCCTCAGTTTCTTCATCCATAAAATGGGCAGAAATAGCATCTACTTCATAGAATTACATGGATTGAATAAGATTATGTATTCAGTGACTTTGGCCAGTATGACACATCTTCCTGTTATTCCTCTTAGTTTGGAATATCCAGAGGGAGGAAAAAGAGATACTATAGTGTTTTCTTGGAATACATGCTTACACCACATCTTCTGAGCTATTACCCCTCAAAGCAGTTTTCAGAGTTTAGGTTGGTAACAGTTGATGAAAATTTCTTTATGTGTAATTCCTATTAAGTGAAGAAAGACTTTCTAAGTCTTGTTTTGTGAATTGTTTGGATAGTGAAAAAAAGAACAGAAATCTGGAATTGAGTCACAGCTCCACCACAGTGACCTAATCACTTTATCTTTCTGGGACTCAATTAGAATTGAATTGATTAGTGTTTCTCCAACTCTGGTTTGAGGACCTCACAGCATTAGAATCACCTTGAGTACTGGATAAAAATGCAGTTTCTTGATCTCCACTGTATACCCACTGAGTCAATCTCTGAGAGTAGAGCCAAGGAAGTTTTATTTTGCACTCAGGTATAGCTGATCCACACCGCATCTAGTTTGAGAACCACCAGAAAGGATGATTCTGAGATCTTTTTTGTAAGTTCATTGTATTATAAGCCTAGAGTAGGAGTTGGATAGGAATAATGATATCTATTCCTATTTCCCCTGTAGGATTGTTGTGAGGATCAAGTAAGATATCTTTCAGTTTGTAAACATAAGTTTAGGTGAAAAGATAATTAAATTTTAGACTCCTATAGATTGTAATACATTTTTAAAAAATTTATTTATTTATTTTTGGCTGCATTGGGTCTTCGTTGCGGCGCGCAGGCTTTCTCTAGTTGCGGCGAGTGGGGGCTACTCTTTGTTGCGGTGCGCGGGCTTCTTATTGCGGTGGCTTCTCTTGTTGCGGAGCATGGGCTCTAGGCGTGCGGGCTTCAGTAGTTGCAGCATGCGGGCTCAGTAGTTGCGGCACGTGGGCCCTAGGGTGCGCGGGCTTCAGTAGTTGCGGCACACGGGCTTAGCTGCTCTGTGGCATGTGGGATCCTCCTGGACCAGGGACTGAACCTGTGTCCTCTACATTGGCAGGCAGATTCTTAACCACCGCGCCACCAGGGAAGTCCCTGTTCTAATTTTTTAATTTAGGCATTAAAGTGTTTAATACTAGGAATAATAATTCCTAATAATATTAGGAATATTTTTTTAAAAGAATTTTTGTGATTCAGTTGTTTAGGTTGTCCTATTTAGGGATTATCTGTACTTTCATACTGTTCCATCAATTAAACCCTCTGCTCTCAACAAACAAAAAAACCACCCCCACTACTAGGGTGTTTTCTGGGGATAAAATATAATCCCCCATTTTTTCCATTTCCAGAGAGGGCAGACTGTTACTGGGTATATACTTTGTGTTGGTTATAGCGTTTCATGCTTTAAAACATTCTTATTTTGGTATCTAATCCCTATACATAATTTAATATATAGAAATACTTATTAAATGGTTTTTAAGCATGCAGTGTGTTGACCAGACAGCACACTTTTAGAGAATTCAATTTAGTTGGTCTGGACTGGGGCCAGAAATGAGTGTTTTGGTGATTTAGATGGAGGTTGTTCATGGCCCACACTTTGAGAAGCATGGCTCTGTTTCTTGTTTCCTCTAGAGGCATAAATTTTGTAGGCACTGGCTGCACAACATAAATTAGGAATAGTTTGCTTCCAGCTTGAAAGTGAACATAAAAATATTGCACATTAGAACTCTACATGTGTTTGTGTATGTTTTTCCCATAGGAACTCAAGATGGTGTTACCACAGATGTCAAAATGAAGGGACAAATCTACCACCTGCAGGTTAAAGCTGTTTAATATCGCAGAAAACATTTTTATAAGAAAGAAAATCGTAGGACATTGTTGGATCTTGACTGAGTCTATACTTCTTAGCCTTCCTTTTAAAGTTAGTTTCAGGGATTCCAAAATGTTACCATCCATTAGTGAAAATTTAAGATTTTGTGGCAAAATAAATAGGGAAGCAGAAAATAAGATAGGCAGTGTGTAGTACTTCTGTTAGAAAAGCTGTTGAGCTTTATTGCATGCCTAGTACTGTGCTCCTGCAAGCATGATCTGCAACACTAGCGTTCACCTCTTGAACTGATTAAATGCCTTTATTCCCATGAACAATCCTCAGTTTTTGGTCCTTTTTCCTGTTTCTTATTTAAACAGTCTGCTCAATCACTGTTACTTCTGTTTTTCTTGTAATATATCTCAATTTTTGTCTCTTACCCTGGCTTCTTGGTTTCCCTTTTTACTGTATGGTATAATTAATGAAATCGCTTATTACAGATTTAAAATTCCTAAGTACCAGACTAAGTAAAAAATTAAAAATTGGTTTGATAAAACCCATTTTCTTTACTTATACCAGTGCTGCTGCCTTTTCTCTTAGGTATTTACTCCTAAACCTCTTCTCAAGTGTTAGGTATATGCTGTAAGTGCTAATTTATATTTGAAAAATGCTAATGTTAAAGAGAGATCATAGATTTTGTGGCACCTAGGACATAATTTTCATCAGCTTATCACTTGCATTCTCTTCATCAGACTTATGAGGCTTTTAATACCTATTGATACTTAAGTTCCTGTTGGGCTCAAACTTTTATTGCAGTCATTCCCTGTTCTTAGTTTGTTTTTAAAAAGCAAAATTGTTCTTCACTGAAAATTGGGGCAGGTGGGTATAAGTGCTAAATGGGAAGAGGGTGTGTAAATTCCACCAGGAATTGGTTTTCAGATTCAGTGAAGGCCAGGGATTAGAATTGTTGACCCCTGAGTCACCAGCCAGCCAGCTGCTTAACAGAGAACAACTCGGATGATTGCAGTTGTTCCCCATGTCCTTTCAACTGCTTTTTATCTCCATCCTTTTCTTATCTCCGGTTGCTCCTGTCCCTTCTCCATCTCCTCAGTGCACAAATACATCAAAAAAAGGGCAACAACAGTAGCATTATTGCTAAAGTTTTTGTGTCTCTGAATTCCTTTGCTTTCTGCTACACGTCTGAACCCAGATTTCCATTTCTAGGGTAGCCCTAAACCTACACATTGGCCAGCTGTGTCCTTAATTAGTTTCTGGCACTGGAAAAGTAGCTTTTAACTTGGAAGAAAATGCCCTATATTTGAACTTTCTTGAATCTTATTTTGGTATCTTTCAGTGGCTTACTAATAAGAATTTTTTAACCTCATGTTTAAATGTTTCACAAATAAAAGACTGGGAACAGCCCTGATAGTTGTTAGGGTTCTGTGGATCTTTGTTCCTTAAGAAAATGGTAGATATAAACATTTCTGGGTGGGAGGATGTTGAAAAAATGGTGGAATGGCACTCAGGGTGGGCCCAACAATTCTTTTTAAGACATTTAACGTACTGAACTTATTAGGACATATAAGCAAGGATGTATCAATGTGTTAACCCCCTTCCACTATCAGATTTAAAAGTAAATAGTTTAACTTTATTTACTCTTCTTCAGTTCTACATTTCCGGGGTTGTCTGTCATACTCCTGAACGCAAAAAGTTCCTTTTACTATTAGTTTAAGTAAAGAGGAGTTTTTCTGGTTTTGTTAATGGGGTATATAGGTGGTGGCTTATTAGAAAATAGTTTAATCATTCGTATAGAGGACTTCCGTGGCGGTCCAGTGGTTAAGACTCTGCGCTTCTGCTGCAGGGGGTACAGGTTCGATCCCTGGTCAGGGAACTAAGATCCTGCATGCTGCGTGTCGCAGCCACACACACAAAAAAATCATTCATTAGATAGGAAATCTTACCAGCTATTGATTATTGTTGTAGTAGACATACCTTGTTTTCAATGTAAACGTGACATTTCAAATGCAAGTTATATTAGCGAAGGTGATAAAATTTGTGGACTAACTATGAGTAGTGTGCTTTATAGAGGTTTATCTGAAAGCTTTCTGAAGGAGACTAGTCTAGAATGTCTATGTTCTGCTCTCCCTTTGATACTTGATGAAAACTGTTAGTGCTACATTTATCATGCTGCTCTTTTACTCTTTGAAAACCAAATTTCTTAACTACTGCATGGATATAGCATATTTTACAAATTGGAAGTTTGTGGCAACCCTGCGTTGAACAAGTCTAGCGGTGCTGTTTTTCTAGCAGCATTTGCTCACAGCGTGTCTCTGTGTCAAGTTTGGGTAGTACTCACAATATTTCACACTTATTCGTTATTTGGTATGGTGATCTGTGATCAGTGATCTTTGATGTTACTGTTGTAATTGTTTTGGGGCACCACAAACTGTACCGATACAAGACGGCGAAATTAATTGTTAAATGTTGTGTGTATTCTGACTGCTCTACCGGTCAGCTGTTCCCTCATCTCTCCCCCTCTCCTTGGGCCTCCTTATTCTCTGAGACACAACAATATTGAAATTAGGCCAATTAATAACCCTACAGTGGCCTCTTAGTGTTTAAGTGACAGGAAGAGTCACACATCTCTCACTTTAAATCGAAAGCTAGAAATGATTAAGCTTAGTGAGGAAGGCATGTTGAAAGCTGAGATAGGCCAAGAGCTAGGCCTCTTGTGCCAAACAGCCAAGTTGTGAAAGCAAAGGAAAAATTCTTGAAGGAAATTAAAAGTGCTACTCCAGTGAACACACAAATGATAAGCAAAACAGCCTTACTGCTGACATGGAGAAAGTTTCAGTGGTCTGGATAGAAGATCAAACCAACCACAATATTCCTTTAAACCAGAACCTAATCCAGAGCAAGCCCCTAACTTTCTTCAGTTCTCTGAAGGCTGAGAGAGGTGAGGAAGCTGCAGAAGAAAAGTTTGAAGCTAGCAAAGGTTGGTTCCTGAGTTTAAGGAAAGAAGCTGTCTCCATAATATCAAACTGCAAGGTGAGAGCAGCAAGTGCTGATGTAAAAGCTGCAGCAAGTTTTCCAGAAGATCCAGCTAAGATAATGAATGAAGGTGACTACACTAAAGAACAGATTTTCAGTATAGACAAAACAGCCTTCTATTGGAAGAAGAGGCCATCTAGGACTTTCATAGCTAGAGAGGAGAAGTCAGTGCCTGGCTTCAGAGCTTCAAAGGACAGGCTGACTCTCTTATTAGGAACTAATGCAGCTGGTGACTTGAAGTTGAAGCCAATGCCATTTACCATTATGAAAATCCTAGGGACCTTAAGAATTATGCTAAATCTGTTCTGCATGTGCTCTATAAATGGAACAACAAAGCCTGGACATCTGTTTACAGCATGGTTTACTGAATATTTTAAGCCCACTATTGAGACCTATTGCTTAGGGAAAAAAAAAAAAGATTCCTTTCAAATATTACTGCTCGCTGACAATGCACCTGGTCACCCAAGAGTTCTGATGAAGATGCTCAATGAGATTATGTTGTTTTCATGCCTGCTAATGCAGTATCCATTTTGTGGCCCATGGATCAAGGAGTAATTTCAACTTTCAGGTCTTATTATTTAAGAAATACATTTCATAAGGCCATGGGTGCTATAGATAGTGAGTGATTCCTCTGATGGATCTGGGCAAAGTAAGTTGGAAACCTTCTGGAAAGGATTCACCACCATTCTAGCTGCCATTAAGAACATTTGTGATTCATGGGAAGAGGTGAAAATATCAACATTAACAGGAATTTGGAAGCAGTTGATTCCAGCTCTCACAGATTGAGGGGCTTGGGGTTCAAGACTTCAGTGGAGGAAGTAACTGCAGATGTGGAATTAGCAAGAGAACTAGAATTAGAAGTGGAGCCTGCAGATGTGACTGAATTGCTGCAGCCTCATGATAAAACTTGAATGGATAAGGATTTATTTCTTATGGATGAGCAAAGAAAGTGGTTTCTTGAGATGGGATCTACTCCTGGTGAAGACACTGTGATGATTGTTGAAATAACAGCAAAGTATTTAGAATATTGTATAAACTTAGTTTATAAAGCAGCTGCAGAGTTTGAGAGGATTGACTCCCATTTTGAAAGAAGTTCTGTTGTGGGTAAAATGCTATGAAACAGCATTGCCTGCTACAGAGAAATCATTCATAAAAGGAAGAATCAATTGATGTGGCAAACATCATTGTTGTCTTATTTTAAGATAGTGCCAGAGCCACCCAAAGATTCAGCAACCACTAGCCTGATCAGTCAGCAGCCATCAACATCAAGGCAAGACCCTCCGCTGGCAAAAAGATTATGACTCACTGAAGGCTTAGGTGATGGTTAGCATTTTTTAGCAGTAAAGTATTTTTTACTTAAGGTATGTACACTGTCTTTTCAGGCATAATGCTTTTTGTACAGTTAATAGACTACAGTATAGTGTAAACATAACTTTTATATGCACTGGGAAGCCAAAAAATTTGTGCGACTTGGTTTATTGCGATAGTCACTTTGTTGCAGTTATCTGGAACCCGAACCCCGAGGTATGCCTGTACAGAGAAGTATGAATACTTATAGTAAAAATTATTGCCTGTAGTATATATATTTTGTTCCATTAAATTGTGGAGGGAAAATTTTATTGAGATACTATTAATAATTCTTTTGTGGTAAGTAACATAGAATAAAATTGTTAGATCTGGGCAGTATTAATATAGCAAGTCTATTAAAGTGTTCAAGAAAAAAATGTTTTCTTCAAGTTTAGAAGAGATTTGAAGGAAATGTTTTAAAATTGTAAACATGAAAGATTTAGATAGAATATACTTTGTAATATTAAATAAGAATGAGTGTGTTAATCTGGCTTTTACTATTCCTGCTACTCTTTTATAAGATTCAGACAAGCCAACATCTAAAACAACCTTGGTAGCTGTTGAAAGGTATTATATGGATGTGTTTTCTTTAAAATGGGCAAACATGACTTTTACAAATATAGCTTTTACAGGTTTTACACAAGAGGCCAGTAACTGTAACCTAGAATCAAATATTCATTTGATTTAGAACGTTTACCTGAAATTTTTGCTTAGTTTTCTCTGGGTTTTAGAGGAAGGGTGCATGTTTTGTATTGTTGTGATTTAGAGATTTTTTTAAAAGGGTTATTAGTTTTAAGAGCTTTCCCCTTTTCTCTTATGAATTAAGTAGCAAATGAATCTTTCATTTTTGGAGGGTGGGGTAATAGTTATAGAAATATCATAGAAAATTAACTGAGTATTTTAATTTTTTAAGAGCTAAGAGATCAGTAGTTTCTTAAGAGTGAAGCTGGTAAATATACGTGTTTTTAAAAACTTACTAAATATAATCAAACTGTGTTCTCAGTTGTTTGAGAACTATTTCCAAATTAAGAGTTGATATTTTGCCTTTTTTCGTTTCATGATCTGGTAACTCTTATTAAACTTTTCCAAGCATTTTTTCAATGCTTACTCCACTCCAGTATCTCACCCATTAAAAGGGGTTAGGGATGGGGAGGCGGTGGTAGAAAGAATGTATCAAGGCCTGAAGGAGTTTGATGTTCCAAGAAAGAACTTCGCTTGTCTGGTGTGAATTAAGGCTGGGCAGAGGCCAAACTGTGGAAGGCCTTATAGGATTTGTTCAAATTTTATTTTAAGGCCAAGGGTAGTGGAAAGCCATTGAATGGCTTTAAAGTGGGGGAGTGACTTGATTTTGTTTGAATAGGATAAAAGTGGAACCTGGGAAATCAGTTAGGGAGGCTATTGCCCTAGCCCAGGGAGAGAGATTGGTGACTTGCAGTATAACTTGCAGTATAGCCTTCTTACTCCGCTGACACTCACCGCCTTCAAAAACTAGCTAAGATTTTTTTACAATTTGATTTCTTATGACCAAATTATTTTGCTCTTTTTTTTTTTTGATGTCAGTTATCTATAAATTTTCATTTGACAAGCTAGGTAACATTATTTTATTGTTTTATTCATTTAAGGGTGCTAGTATGAAAGTATGGTTTCTTTATAGCTAGTATGAAGGCCTGTATAGAGGGTTTATTTGCTTTCTAAGGTGTCTGTACTACCTGTCTACTAATAAGGAGTTGGTGGTATGGCAGTTCTGTAATACCAAGCAGTGATGACTAGTGAGCTCTTTTGTATGCTGTCAGGATATCTCATTCAAATTTTATATTTTTTTAGTCATCTTTTTATCTTCCAAATTCAGTTCCAACACAAAATCCTACTTTTTTAGAGGCAATAACATGAGTTTTTTCCTTTAAATAAAATACATTGCTAAAGAAGCATACTTGAAATTCCCTAGTCTTTGTGACCTTCTGATCATTTATTTATCGTTTGTGCCTTCCCATTTTTACCTTACAGGAGGAATTAGAATAAGCCTTAATTGAAGTTCAGAAATATCTAAAGATTTGTAAGTTTCTCTCCTGCTTTCTACTTCTAGTGTCTTGTTTTGAAAATTAGGACTCATTTTTTTCTTTTTCCCAGGTTGAGGTTAAAGATATCTCAAATTTTGAAAATATTTTTTTTTTACTATTTTGTTTAGTACTTAAATATCAAAATGCCTTACCAGCACTATATATTTGTTGAATGTGGAAGATGCTTTACCTGTGTGAAAGACATAATGTCCTCTTAAGATTTCATGTAGTGTGTCACCAAAGTAGACTTTAAAAGTGTCCCGCCAAGGGGCAGAGGGGTAGAAGGGTGGAATTTTCTAATTTGTGAGGGGGAAAACATTGGGCTTCTGTTTTTCTTGTTCTTTGTTTGTAGAAATCTCTCCCTCATAATGTTATAAGAAGCCTACTTATATTGGTTAAAATTAGAAGAAAGCAGGTCTTTTCATACAACCATTACCCACCCCCCCCTTTAATTATTAAAAAGGCACAGGGAGGTCGAGGTCTGGAAAGTTGCCAGGTTTTCTTGGACTGTCCTAGAAAAGTAATCTTAAATGTGTTCCCAGGTTCTAGTCAGTTGAATCACAAATTTGGAGTTTTGTGATTTGCTCTTTTCCTGTTTCCTATTATTCTATATAAACTTTATGTATTCAGGAAAATGAAATTCTTTGGCGGTTGATGATAAAATCAATGTTTTTATTCCAGGCTACCAACAAAATATACCAACTTAAAGTATATTTCTGCCTAAAAAGATGTCAAGTCATTCCTTAAGAGAATGAGAACGGTTACGTTTAAAGGTGTAAAGATGTTACTTTTAAAGAAATTTTTCTTTCTTTTGGGGGAGAACTTTATAATGGATGTCTTTTGTTATTTAGTGTTTAGTAATTCAGCACAGATTAAGTTAGCATCTTTTATTGAACAAGCCAGGGGTAGAGCATCTTCTGTGCTTAAAGAAGAGTTTAAAAAATGAGGTTCTTTAAAAATTTTGCTCCACAGAAAGGTAGAGATGGATGAAAGGTATTAGATGGATGTGTTTATCTTTAAAATGGGCAAACATGACTTTTACAAATACAGCTTTTACAAATTTTACACAAGAGGCCAGTAACTGTAACCTAGAATCAAATATTCATTTGATTTAGAATGTTTACCTGAAATTTTTGCTTAGTTTTCTCTGGGTTTTAGAGGAAGGGTGCATGTTTTGTATTGTTGTGATTTAGGGATTTTTTTAAAAGGGTTATTAGTCTTAAGGGCTTTCCCTTTTCTCTTATGAATTAAGTAGCAAATGAATCTTTCATTTTTGGAAGGTGGGGTAATAGTTATAGAAATATCATAGAAAATTAACTGAGTATTTTAATTTTTTAAGAGCTAAGAGATCAGTAGTTTCTTAAGAGTGAAGCTGGTAAATATATGTGTTTTTAGAAACTTACTAAATATAATCAAACTGTGTTCTCAGTTGTTTGAGAACTATTTCCAAATTAAGAGTTGATATTTTGCCTTTTTTCATTTCATGATCTGGTAACTCTTATTAAACCTCTTTGTATTGAACTAGATCTACAATTAAGTGAATTAAAAACTAAAATTTGTAAGGGCTTTATTTACAGAGGTTTTGCTTGCCTCTTTTATAAAAGGAAATTCTATTTCAAATTTGGTGTTCTCTTTGGGCCTCTAAAATTTTGTTAAGGCTTTTTAAGAGAGAGGTTTGAGAAATTTATGTTTTCTTCAAACCCTGGTCTGTATAAAAGTAGACATATACTTATTTTGGACCTATATGAGGAAAATCAGTCACTTATGAGTTAACAGTGTTAAAATACATTTTAGGCGGTTATCTTAGTAATTTGTCAGGAATTAACATTAGGAGTCCTTAGATAACCAGTGGTTAAATGTTGACATCTGCTTTCATTCTCCTTCTCACACCCACGTATGCACACACTGTGTCTAGTGTTACAACGTACAGTGTTTATATTTTTATTTTATACAACATAAGTTCTGTTTTTAGTTTATATTACTTTAGCTAGGTGGACAGAATCTTGAACTGTTTTGTCAGACTGATAGTACTGAGTATAACAGGCAAGGCAAAAAAAATTTCTGGGAAAATTGCCAGAAAGTGTTTGTGTTTTCCTTTGGAAGTGATTGTTTGGTGGTAGGAAGGTGCTTAGTTTAAAAAAATAAAAATAAAAATTAGATTGACAGGTCCTAAAATGTTGCATTGCCATCCAGAAATTTTATTTGAAAATTTGTTCTCCTTCCTCATATTTCTAACTTGTTTATCAGAAGTCGTTTGGGACCTTGTGGACTTTACTTTTTTTCCTAATACTTAAAAACAGCCCAGGGCAGCCAAATAGGGAAGGTGACTTCTGTGATGTTTATTAATATAGAAAAGAAAGGATACCAGAAGACCTTTGATGTGTTTATAGATGCATAAAAACAAATTATTTAAATGAGTTTTAAAGAAATTACACAACACATAGAAGTAATAAACAAGAATTTTAGATTCTTCTCTTCTAAGTACTGAGCATCTTAGTTATAAATATGAAGGCCATTGGTGATTTTTAAAATAAGGCTAGTTGTGATATAGCTGTTATTTAATATAGTGAGTTTTCAGTTTGTATTCTTGTCCTTTAATAGAAGTGTACTGCTATTTAAAACTTCTCTAATAAGTATTGCTGATTTTCTTCAGTTTCTCGTTTTAAGTTGCCAGATGTTACTTTGATGAAAACTTTGTGATGAGTTGTTTTGTTTTGTTTTATTTTGTTAAGTTTCTCACTCTTAATACTGCTGGTTCCTCAAGGGTAATATTTCACATTACTTTCATAGCAGCTGAAGTGATCCGTTTTTACATCAGAGTTTGATGATTTCCTAAAAGAAAACCTGCATTTTCCCAAGTAAATGAAGCACTAAAACCCCTTAATATACCTAGTGCCTTTTCAGAGTAATTGAGACTTTTAGGTTGTTTTTAGTAGAAACTACTTTGTGTGTGTGTGTGTGTGTGTGTGTGAGGGGGGTTCCTTAATCTATCTTAGGATGTCTGTTCTGAGAATTTACCTTTATCTCTTATTCTTCTAAGTTTATGCCCAGTTTTGGCTTTTGTGCAATTGAAAAAATAGTCCATTTATTCTGATGGGAGTATTGGCCTCTAGCTGCAGTCAACGTGATCTCCCTGTTCCCCCCAAAATGAACATCTAATATCAGAAACCTGTTTTATATGGTCTAGGTAATACTTGTATCTGCTTGTACCTGTTTTGATGTAATTTGTATTTTGAATGAGTGCCAGAGAACTGCATAGAATTATTTCAGTCTTGAGATCTGGGCATTTATAGGTAGCCCACACATTTTGTGGCTATAGGCAAAACCACTTTTCTGTTGTGCCTTATCTTTGAAGATACCTTGCTTATCCCGGACAATACATACCTTTCATGACAGTAAGAACATAACATCAGAAAGAGAGTTAGCAAAAAAGGGAAACATAGGGTAAATATATATAGAATAAAGCTTTATTTTGTAAGATGATGTAAGCTAAACATTTATCAACAGCCAGATACCTAACTCAGGTCACTTATATCTTACTTTCTTACACTTAGACCAAATAGGAGACTGTATAAAGCAAAAACTTGATCTCCATATCCTAATTTGCTTGTCCTTTTGATACCTGTGGCCATCTGATAAGCATGGATATTACAGACTCCTGGTTTTTATTGGGTAGTTAGTATGGCTTGCTGAGTTTCCTTCCATTCCAACACAGTTTACTGATTTTCAGGTTAATCTTAAAAATATAACTTCTATTCTTAACTTTTGATGTCTTGCACATCTGCCTTGATTATACCCAATACTGAAGAATATGGAACGTTCATGTTTAGTGAAAGCAATCTTGTCAAACACTGATTAACCACAGCCCTGTTTATTTGATCATGATCTTCTCTGTCTCTGTTTAGCTCAGTTCTGTCTCTTTCCTTAATAGTCCTGCTTTAGTCCCCTTTCCTCCATAAAACCTTCTTTTTTCATTTCCTTGTTAATTGATTGATTTAGTGCATGTTTATTGAGTGCCTGTACTGTGCCAGGTACTGCTGATACAGCAATGATAGTAGGGCTTGTTCTGGAAGCTCATAGTCTAGTGGAGGTCCAGGTTATCATCTCCAAAGTCCTACTGCATTAATTTATAGCCCTTATCTTGGTGTTTTACAGTACAGGCATATGATCAATTTTTTTCATCTGTGTATGTTCAACATAAAAGCAAAGTTTTCTTCAAAGATTATTCCCAGAAAAAGTCATTTTATATTTGAGACTTTGCAAAGTTTTTAATATTTTGAGGCTCTTGCTCAATAATTTTATTTTGAATAGAAGAATAATGTTTGTAGAAGACAGGCTTGAAATGGTGCCAGTCAGTGCTAGTTTTGAATTTTTGTGGAAGTTTCCTGAGGGAAAAGGGGAATAAAGAGTTCAAACAGATAAGAAATTATTCTTGGGAGGGTTGTTTAACTGTCATAATTTGTTGTAAACTATTCACAAAGGTTGTAAAAAAAAAAGCCTTTAAAATCTCACTTTTAAGAGCAATATTGTAAGTACTTTATGAACATCACAATATATACCTATAGAACAATGGGAAAAAAACAGTGTCTTAGTATTATGGGAGTGGAAGTTTGTGGCTTGGAGAAACATTTCCAGTGACAATATTCTGTATGACTTCAAAAAGTACCGTTTCTCAAACAACTTAAACAGAAATGAAGATAATTCAAGTTTTGTTACTTTTAAATGACTCAAAAAGAAGGTAATGAGATGACACTTGTTGAAAGACGTATGTGAAGTTTGAATAAAATTGTTTTTAAAAGTTTTGTGCTTCATGATTTTAAAACATTCATAAAACTAAATTAATGAGTTAAAATAAGTATACATTAGGCTTTTCATACAAATATAGAAAGGTTTGTATATTTCAAGTTGGTCAAAAGAGTTTTAAAATATCTCCTCATTGGGGAAAATTAGGGTATCTGTCGTATTGAGGGTTGCATGAGGGTTGTATCAATGTTTTGATACAATTTTATTTTATTTGTACTATAAAGTGTTTTTGATTAAAAGCATCATTCAGTTTGATCTGCCTTCCATAGCTGATTCTCTTTGGACATGTGTTCTACCCCTAGAGTGGTGGGAAGCAGTGACATGTGAAGGGAAAACAAGAATTGCTTTTCATTATTTTTGCAACTTCATTAACCCTTCCTAGCAGACTAAGTTGCCTTTGGGAGGCACAAGGTTAGGGAAGGCATTCAGTAGTAACCTGTTTATACTGTGTTCTCAATGACTTGTTGATAGTTTCAGACAGCATTAAAATACTTTTCCAGAAGTGAGCCTCAGATTTGTAAGTTGTCAAAACAGTTCTTTTCTTTCTGTCTAATGTTGGTTGCATACCGTAGGAAAATTGTGATAGGATGAGGCTGGTCACAGGACCGTGAAAAACAGTGTCATCTTAATCAGATAAGAAATTAATACAATTCTTAATTGTAAAAGACTCTTTAATTCCATCTATCTGTTTCAAAGGAGATGGGGGTGCAGTAGTAGTTGGTGGATTTTTTTTTTTTTTTTTTTTTTTTTTTTTTTTTTTTTTGCTGTATACAGGCCTCTCACTGTTGTGGCCTCTCCCGTTGCGGAGCACAGGCTCCGGACGCACAGGCTTAGCAGCCATGGCTCATGGGCCCAGCTGCTCCGCGGCATGTGGGATCTTCCCGGACCGGGGCACGAACCCGTGTCCCCTGCATCGGCAGGCGGACTTTCAACCACTGCGCCACCAGGGAAGCCCTAGTTGGTGGATTTTTAAAATTCAGTTGTCACATCACATTTTTACATTTTAATCATTCATTAAGTACTGTTTATGTTTGGAGGGCAAGTAAGACAGTCTTAGATCCAATAGCATTCTGATGTATGAAAGGACTTATATAGACAACTAACTAAAAACAATGAATAAATATAAAATATTTTATATTGGATTGCAAGTAGTGTGCATTTTGTGGGAAGGAGGAGTTCTGATGAGAAAACTTGAAAATTGTCACATATGTGAGATTTAGCCTGGGAGGCTTTTTGCAAGAGCTGGGCTTTCAGAAACTGTTAGCTAGATTGCAAAGGGGAGAGCATTTAAGAAATATTTGCGTGAACCATGTCCACTGTTCCAGTACCATTTATTGAAAAGGCTATCTCTCCTCCTTTAAAATTCTTTTGCTCATTTGTTAAAAATTAATTGGGCATATTCGTATGGGTCTGTTTCTGGGTTCTCTATCTGTTCCACTGCTCTTTGTGTCTTTGTCTCCACCAGTACCACACTGTCATGCTACTGCAACTATATGGTAAGCCTTAACACCAAGAAGAGTGATTTGTCCCTTTATTATTCTTTTTCAACACATTAGTAAGCTCTTTTAGGTGTCTACAAAGAAATTTGCTGAGATTTTGATGTGAATTGGATTAATCCTATATATCAGTTTAGGGAAAATTGACATCTTTATTATGTTGACTCTTCCAATCCATGAGTACAGTATGTCTCTCCAAGTGTTTAGGTCTTCTTTGATTTCTTTCAACATTTTATAACTTTTCATCATAAAATCCTATATATGTTTTATTAGACTATATGTATTTTATTTTCTTAGGAGCAATTGTAACTGGTACTTTTAATTTTTAATTTCAGTTCCACTTGTTCATTGTCAGTATAAAGAAACACAGTTGATTTTTGTGTGTTGATTTGTATTCTGTGATCTTACGGAACTCACTCACTAGTTCTAGCATTTTTTTTGTTTGAAGATTCCTTGGAATTTCCTAAATAGACAGTCATTTCATCTGCAAATAGAAACAGTTTTATATCTTCTTTTCCAATCGGTATGCCTTTAATTTCTTATTCTTGCCTTATTGCAAGAGCTAAAACTTTCAGTACAGTGTTAAATAAAAGTGGTGGGAGTAGACATTATTGCCTTGTTTCTAATATTAGAGGGAAAGCATTCAGTCTTTCACCATTAAGTATGATGTTGGCTGTAGGTTTTTTTGTAGGTGCTGTTTGTGACTTTGGGGGAGTTTCTATCTATTCCTGTTACACTGATAGACCATATGATTTTTCTCTTTTAGCCTGTTTATTTGGCAGATTGCATTTACTGATTTTTGAATATCAAACCAACCTTACATGCCTGGAATAGATTGTACTTGGTTGTGATGTATTACTTTAAAAAAAATACAGTTTTGGATTTTGTTTGCTAAAATTTTCTTGAGAACTTTTACATCTAAGTTAGTGAGAGATACTGGTCTGTATTACCCCTCTTCTTTTTTGTTCTGTCTTTGGTTTTTGTATCAAGGTAATACTGGCTTCAGAAAATTAGTTAAGTAGTCCCTCTTCATCTTTTTCTGGAAGAGATTGTGTAAAATTAGTGTTGGTGTATTATTTTAATACTTCATGCTTTCAAAAAACAAAACCCTAATTGTCCTCAGATGCAGTTGCAGTAGGTAAAATTTACTTTTTCCTCATGGGAGGCGTATTTCAGATTTTGAGTATGACTTTTACAGGCCTACTTTATGGCCAAACGTTCTAACAAATTTCAGGTCCTGTGTATTTCTTTTTTTTTCTTTCTTAAATGGTAGGAAAAATGAAATGGTCAGTATGAGTCATTATGTATAAGCAGTACTTTAGTAATAGAACTATTATCTAAAATAATTCTGATACTAAATTCTGTGACTAGACTTACTGATTTGCTATAACTTGCCTGAGTGTGAGTTATGAAACTATGGAATTATCCATAATAATTATGGATTTATTAGGGAAATTGAATCAAATATGGAAACAAAGCTGTGAAAGGTTTGGTAACTTGTTCAAGGTCACAGTTTGTAAACTGAATTCCAAGTTCAGGTCACAGTCTACTAAGCCAGTGGTACTTCACTGGGGAGGAACATTAGATCACCAGTGGGTCTTTGCCAAAAGGAGAAAAGAAAACATACGTACAATATCTATACATCTATATATTTTCCTGCTTCCCCCCACGTACTTTTCAACTACTCATTCCTGGGGCATACAAAATGGCACTCAAACATGAATTCAAGAAAACACATAGGGGATTCTGATGCCCATCATTTGTTAAGAACCATTATAATAAACTCTGCACACAGACCTTTTATGTTCATTTATTTCTTTTGAAAGTCATATTAACTATTTGGAATTACCTTGATAGAATAAACCTATGGTAGAAATTTAAAGTTTCAGAAAATTTTAAATTGGGAGATGCTCTTAAAGACTAGCAAATATAGGTAACTTTTGTCATCCTTTTTAGAACTACACCTTTAAAGTCACTGTGAGCTTAACATAAAAATACATATAACTTGGTTTATTTTTATAATTATCATGTTATTATATTTAGTGGTCAGTTGGAGACGTGATGGATAGAGACTGATTACCCAATCAGCTTGAGGAGGGGGGGTGGCAAGATTGTCAGTTTTCCCCATTAAGCAGTTTTCTTTCTATCTATGGATAATATCAATCAAGTGATAGTCTAGATCTAGAAAATCATCTGAAATCTTAACTTACCATTAAATATTAAGAAGTAGGGCTTCCCTGGTGGCGCAGTGGTTGAGAGTCCGCCTGCCGATGCAGGGGACACAGGTTCGTGCCCTGGTTCGGGAAGATCCCACATGCCGCGGAGCGGCTGGGCCCGTGAGCCATGGCTGCTGAGCCTGCGCGTCCGGAGCCTGTGCTCCACAACGGGAGAGGCCACAACAGTGAGAAGCCCGCGTACCACAAAAAAAAGAAAAAAAAAAATATATATATATATAAAGAAGTATTAAAAGAAATAAAGAAAATAGTCATTTGTTTATCTTTTTTCAAGACCAGAGGTGGCAAAGAAAAGATACTGATGTTTTCCCGCCTCCTTCTATACTAATTTCAAAACCCTTTACCTCAAAATCTTTCTTAGTACATGGCTCCTGGCAGCCACTCTTAATTGATTGGAATTGACGCCAAAGATAAAACCTATTTGGCATTTTTTTATAGGCAATGTTCTTTTTTGGGAGGTCAGTTTTATTTAGTTCAAGTGTTGTTCCTATGCTCCAATGGAGTCTTCTTTTGGAAATTAAAAATAATTAATAGTGGTTTTTAACATGAATTACACAAGTGATAGTTCACAGAAGACTCCTCCCCAACAAACAAAACAAACGAAAGGCAGGTTAGCTAGACTGTGGAAATTAGGGTGTTGTTTCAAGAGGTAGCTGACCAGGACTTCCCTGGCAGTCCAGTGGTTAAGACTTCACCTTCCAATGCAGGGAGTGTGGGTTCGATCCCTGGTCGGGGAGCTAAGATCCCACATGCCTCGCTGCCAAAAAACCAAAACTTAAAACAGAAGCAATATTGTAACAAATTCAATAAAGACTTTAAAAATGGTCCACATCAAAAAAAAAAAAAATCTTTAAAAAAAGAAGAGGTAGCTGACCACACAGCCTGTGGGCCAAATCCAGCCTGTGAACTAAGAATGATATTTACATTTTTAAATGGTTGGACAAAAAAATCAAAAAAAGAATAGTATTTTGTGACATGTAAAAATTACATGAAATTTAATTTTCACTGTAAATAAAGTTTTATTCGAATGTAACAATGCTCATTCATTTACTGTCCTCTGGATGCTTTTGCGCTACAATGGCAGAATTGAGTAGTTGTGAAAGAGGCCATATGGCCTGCAAAAGCTAAAATATTTACTCTCTGGCCCTTTACAGAAAAAGTTTGCCATCCCCTGTTTTGAGATAACGTGGGCAGAGTATGATTTCTTTGTGGTTATTTAGTAAAGGAGGAAACTTAATTTGCTGTTACTTTCAACAGGTTTCTGAAAAGGAATAATTTATAAAATGGCTACTGTTTATATACAGATGAATAGTAGTAGCAGCCCTTCTTTTATAAAATACAATGGACATAGAGTTACCAGCCATAGTTTACATGTCCGCTCACACTATTATTTCTTCCGTAGTTGAGGAGTCCACAGCACCATTACTGCCACAGATTTTATCAGCTTATAATTATATCTCTGTGCTAGAGCACTGTAGAGCAGCAGTTCTCAAACTTTTTGGTCTCGGACTTCTTTAGACTTACCCCAAAGAGTTTTTATGTGGTTTGTATCTGTAAGTATTCATCATATTAGAAATTAAGGCAGAAAATTTTAAAAAAAGTTATTTAGAAGTGACAATAAATCCATTATATGTTAACAAAAGAATAGGTTTTTATGAAAAATATTTTCCAAGACAACAAAAAAATTAGTGAATTGTTACAGATCTCTTTATAATTGTTTTAGTAGAAGACAACTGGATTCTTATATCTGTTTTTTCCACTCAGTTCGTGATACAACAATCTGTTGTGTTGTTTTGATATGAAGGAAATTTGGCCATACACAGATATATAGTTAGAAAAGTGAGGAATATTTTAATCCTTTTTTAAGATAATTGTGGATTATTAGTGATATTGAATATCTTTTTATGTAGTATTTCCCGTTCATATCTCTTTGATAAAGCATGTCTTTTAATCTCTTGTTCAGTTTTTAGAAATTGGGTAGTATGTTTTCATATTGTTGAGTTGTGAGAGGTCTTTATATTTTCTGAATATCAGTTATTTTTAAGGTATATACTTTGCAAGTATTTGCTCCCAGTCTGAATTTTTTTCCTTAACTTTCAAAGAGAAGTTTCAATTTTAAGGAAGTTCAACTTACCAGTTTTTTCTTTTGTAGCTCATGTGTTTTGTGTTCTAAGAAATCTTTCATAATTTAGGGTCACCATATTTTTCATTTTTTCTAGAAATTTTATAGTTTTAGGTTTTATTTTGAGTTTGTGATCTGTTTAGAGTTAATTTGTATATAGCATGAGCTATGAGTTGATATGAGGTGAGGTTCTTTGTTTTGCATATAGATGTTCAATTGTTCCAGCGTCAGTTGTTGACTTTCTCTGCTAAATGCATTGGTACCTTTGCTATGTATCAATTGACTGTATGTGTATGGGTCTATTTCTGGATTCTCTGTCCTGTCCTGTAGGTTCGTGTGTCTGTCTTTTCACTAAGACCACACTGTCTTGATTGCCGAAGCTTTAGTAAAACTCTTAAAAACAAGTAATATGGGGAGTTCCCTGGTGGTCCAGTGGTTAGGACTAGGCGCTTTCATTGCCATGGCCCAGGTTCAATGCCTGAGTGGGGAACTAAGATCTCTCACAAGCCACGCAGTGCGGCCAACGAAAAAACAAACAGTATGAATTGTTTTGTACATCTTTTTCAGAATTATTTTGGGTATTCCAGTTCCCTTGCTTTTCCATGTAAGACAAGAGATAGTTTCTTTTTTTTTTGTTTTTGTTTTTGTTTTGCGGTACGCGGGCCTCTCACTGCTGTGGCCCCTCCCGCTGCGGAGCACAGGTTCCGGACGCGCAGGCCCAGCGGCCATGGCTCACGGGCCCAGCCGCTCCGCGGCACGTGGGATCCTCCCGGACCGGGGCACGAACCCGCGTCCCCTGCATCGGCAGGCGGACCCTCAACCACTGCGCCACCAGGGAAGCCCAAGAGATAGTTTCTTAAAAGTTAGTTACAGTGTGGAATCTGAAACCGCTAATGAACTTTTTGTCCTCTGTAACGTTAAAATCTACTTGGCTGTCTTGAACTTTGTATGGATTTTTTGCCCATGAGTGTTTTTCAAACGTCATACATAATTCACTTGGAAAATATTGATTCTCTGAATTATATAGACTTTCTGAATATTGGCACATCTCATTATTCTGTATTTAAAAGTCACATTTGTTAATATCACCACTCATCAGAAATTCTTTAAGTATTGGGAAGGTGTCAGGCTAATTGTGGTGGTAAATACAAATTTTCCAAAATTCTTATTTTTGCTTGAAAACTCATATTTTATTATTGGCAGTGCATACTGTCAGGTGTTTTTCTTGAAATAACAGGTTTACTTGGTTCATTTTGGGAACATTTCTGCCAAATACTTGTCTGAATAGCCTTGGTTGGTTTAGTTCACAACTCAATCATGCAAGGGCTTTTTTGGAGGCAATCATTGTACTTCAGTGTGTAGCAGCAGTGCTTTTGGTTAGTTCCCATTTTGTCACACAGAATATTGAGAAGAAGTCTACTCAAGGGTCAAGATTTTTAAAAAATTAACAATTGTACTGCTTTCCATCAAGGACATTCTTAAGTGAAACTGGCCTTTTACAGAGAAACCTTGTGATATATGTGGTTGCTTTTTATTATTATGTTTATTATACTTAAAGTACAGAGATTGACCTGGAAACCTGAACCCAATGTTATAACACTAGTAAGGCAGTAAATTATTGACATTTCAGGAAGATTTGAAGTTTCATATACTGGGAGACGAGACGATCTGTTTAGGAACAAATACAGTTATATTAAAAGTTGTCGTCTTATTATCTTATAGGTGCTATACTTGGTAGATCAGAAACTCAGGAGTGTATTTTCTATAATGCTAATTGGGAAAGAGATAGAACCAATCGAACTGGTGTTGAATCCTGTTATGGTGACAAAGACAAACGGCGGCATTGTTTTGCTACCTGGAAGAATATTTCTGGTTCCATTGAAATAGTGAAGCAAGGTTGTTGGCTGGATGATATCAACTGCTATGACAGGTAAGAACACATTTTATTTTTTTATGATAGTGTTGAATAATTTTCATTTCCTCCATTTCCCTCCCCCATTTTTTTAAAAGGAGAAAGATCAATGCATGGATTTTCACTTAAATGTTTCTTTTTTAAGATGGGATTATGAAGACCATTATAACATGTTGTAATGACAAGATATATATTTTAAAGTAAAAAAATAAATATAGCATGTTTATGTTTTATCTTTAATATACTTTGAATAATCTATCAAGTAGTGAGAACTTTAGATAAGAAACATTTCTTTCCTTATGTTGTAGGGTTATAGGTTTTTTTTAAACACCAATTTTAAGGAAAAAGGATTTTTAAAATTGCTTTAAGAGAGACTATATCTGTTGAAAATCTATCCTGAAGGAGAATAAAGCTTAATCATAGTATTTAATTTCCTTTTAGTTCCCTCTTTATGTATCTGGAAGAAATTGATCTCACTACATTTCCTTGCAGAGTAGGCCTTTGTTCTTTATCCCAAGAGACATTTTAACTTGACATTCAGAATTACATCAGAACTAACACAATTCTCATAGAAAGCTACATTTTATTTAAAAAATCTTGTTTAAATTGTTTTATTCTGTTGGAAATAAAATATAGTGGATATGTCATTGACTGCCTGTGATCTTTCTGCAAGGTGTCCCTAGATGTTTGGCCGATCACTTAAACTGCCTGGGCCACAGGATTTTCACTGAGGGTGGGTGCTGATGACTGCAGAAGGTACAGAATCCTAGATAACCAGACTTTTTGGAGCCAAATAACTAATACACTCACGGAACTCTAGCTACATCCTGATCCACTTTCAGGGGCTTTAATAGATTACCACGAATCTGTGGTTGATTGGACATATGTGATTAGTAGTAAAATGTGTTGAATAAACTCATGAAAATTGAATTAGCTCCACTTTTGGTGAAAATTAAAATGGTCATTTAGGTATATATTTAGTATTTAGGATATACTTCTACATATTTGAATTTTCTGGGGATTATTACTCTGTAATTATACATTTTAGCTGTATTTCTGATTATTAGCTTCTTTCTTAACAGAGGTGATAATTAAGTGATATTTGCTGTTATGAAAGAGTAAGTAGAGCCACTAGGGAAACAGTATAGATGTTCCTCAGAAAATTAAAAATAGCAGTGTTATAGCAGTTCCACTTTTGGGTATATATCCAAAGGAAACGAAAACACTAACTTGAAAAGATATATGCACCTCCATGTTTATTGCAGCATTATTTACAATATCCAAGATGTGGAAACAACCTAAGTGTCTGTCAGTGGTTGAATGGGTAAAGAAAATATGGTCTATGTATACAATGAACTATTTTTCAGCCATAAAAAAGAAGAACATCTTGCCATTTGCGACAACACTGATGACCTTGAGGGCATTATGCTAAGTGAAATAAATCAGACAGAGAAAGACAAATACCATATGATCTCACTAGTATGTGGAATCTTTAAAAAAAAGAAAAAGAAAAAAAAGAAAAGAACCCATATATAGAGAGAACCATTGGTGGTTGCCAGAGGCCGGGGGTGAGGGGTGGGCATATGGTTGAAGGGAGTCAAAAGGGTTTGAATTTTCAGTTATAAAACAAATAGGTCCTGGGGATATAATGGGGGATGTGATGTAATGGTGACTATAGTTAATAATACTGTATTGTATATTTGAAAGTTGCTAAGGAACTTAGCAACTTTTAAGTAAATCTTAAAAGTTCAATTCACAAGAAAAAAAATTTGTAACTGTGGTGATGAGATGTTAACTAGACTTACTGTGGTGATCATTTCACAATATATGCAAATATCCAATCACTAGGTTGTACACCTGAAACTAATATAATGTTATAGCAAATTATATCTCAATTTATAAAAAAAGAAAAATTGAGGAAGAAGTTGGGGAAAAAATGAGGTTTGGAGATCATCTTTATTCAAAACTGTCTTTATTAATTAGTTGAAATCAGGGATCCCTGTTCTTTTTATTGTAAAATGCTACTGTGCTTCTCACCTAAAACCAGTATTACTGGAGATTATACTTTGCTCGATAATGTGAGTGAGTTGTTCAGTGCAAATGCCTGCTCTTACAGTGATAATTACTACATCAGCTTTGTTTCTAGGGGTTAAATGCCAATTTAAAAGTATGTGAATTTCTGCTTTTATGTTCTGAATTTGATTAAAAAACAAATATTAAAGGTAGTAACATAAATAAGAGAAAGGAAAAGAAGATTCAAGAAATGTCAAAGTGTGGAGGAAAAGACAGTGGTAAAAAGAATGAAATTGAATGGCGAAAAGTATTGATAATTTACTTCAGTTAACTAGGCTAGGTATTTAATCATGTTAACCTATGATTTGATTCATGATTCTAAATATTAAATTTGTAAATTTTTCTTTATAAATTGTTAGAAATTTAGCTTTCATTTATCTTTTACTTTCTACTACATAGACATTGGTATAGATTTTATTTCAAAGTTTAATTTTATTAAAATTGCCTTCTCCCTGAAATTTCTTGAGCTTTTCCCTTTAGAGTTAAATTCAACCTTGTTATTCTAACAGCCATTATAAAAGTTCACAGTTTATTTGTAATGTGTCTTTAAATCTACCTGATGTTATTAGCAATATTTAAATATCTGATTTTAAAAACTAGCTATAGCTAATTTTTTAGTGGTTGATTAGGGTTTAATCTAGATGCTAAATCCCTATCTTTTCAGTAATTCAGGTCCTATATAAAAGACTGCCTCCCCCTACCCCTTAAGTGAGCCCACCTCCAGTCAGTTTTTTGAGTTACTAGGGCCTGTATGTTTGTTGTTACATATTGCTCTTGTTGCTTATCCTTAACCCTGTTCATCGTGTTCAGGGAATTTAAATCTCCTGCAAAAATGGCTTAATTCCCAAGCCTGGTTTAGGTCTCTGATGTTGAAATATGTTCTGCCACGAGATATGAACACGAATTATTTTGTGCCTGTGTATTTATATGTATACATAGGCGTATAGGTATGTATTTATATGTGTACACATACAGTTTTTTTATATATAGTGTTCAGTTTTTGTATTCATAAAATGGGAAAGCTGTATTTCCTGTGAGTAAAAGTACCCTTAGACCAAATTTCTTCTTCATTGGCTTTATGTTCCTCTTCAAGCTTTTCTACTAATTAAACAAACAATTAAAAAGATGGTTGCCTTAGATTGATCATTAAAAACCAAATTAAAGAAGTGGTTTCAAGGAGCCAATGTGATTGTTATAAAATCAGCTGTTGATTTATTTTTCTGATGAGATTTAATAATAGGATTCAAGGAACATTTTTGACTTTTAAGAATTGATTATTGAATATTAATAAAAATCTCAAAGTTGACTATAAATGACTTATTCATTATTTTATCTCTGAGAACTTTAGAAAAACACCTATTGTAGATTCAGAGTAATAATGTTGATTTTAATTATTTCTCCTCTTTTTGTTTATAGGACTGATTGTATAGAAAAAAAAGATAGCCCTGAAGTATATTTTTGTTGCTGTGAGGGCAATATGTGTAATGAAAGGTTTTCTTATTTTCCGGAGATGGAAGTCACACAGCGTAAGTTCACAGGGAAAATGCATATGTCTGTTCAACTAGTAGACTGAAAACAAAGCATGTTTGTGTTGATGGAATAATTTACTCCCATCTTCTCCTACTCTTTATTTTTTCTCCTAAAATTTGATGCTATAATAAATATTTATTGTGAAATTTTGTCGACCAAATCTGAGTGGTTTTCTTCCTCCTCTTTTCCACAGCTACTTCGAATCCAGTTACACCAAAGCCACCCTATTACAACATCTTGCTCTATTCTTTGGTGCCACTTATGCTAATTGCGGGGATTGTCATTTGTGCATTTTGGGTGTACAGGCATCATAAGATGGCTTATCCTCCTGTGCTTGTTCCAACTCAAGTAAGTTATTGTCTTGTACTTTATGTTGTTTTAGATTTTACACTTTAAAGAAATACTACTGTGGTGAAACCATAGTAGATTGTTACAAATCATTTTCCTTTGGGGTTAATTTTTGCATATTTATTGTCATGGAAACTATAGCTAATTTTGCAAACTTATTAATTTGCTGTGTCCTAAGTTTAAGGGTTAAAGTGTAGTAGAATAAAGAGTATTCCCATTCCTGTTCTTCTTTGGAGAGTTTTACTGTCATCATAGTACTTTAAAATGTGGGATATACTCTGCTGTCTTTCTTAAGAAGTAATTGATGATGGAGAAGTGATATCATAGCTCTTTCTTTCCCTTCTATTTTCTCCTCCACTCCTAAGTTTTTGTGTCTTTTTCAAAACTACTTGCCAAAAAATCCTTTTAACCATGGTGAGGGACCCAGTAAGGTAACCAAGAATGTGGGGTAGAGAAGTTTCACAAAGGCATCAAGAGGATATATCTATAAAATTCTTGTTCTGGGAAGAGGAGCAGCAGTTCTCATCATGTGTTGTTTGTAGTTCCAAGTGTATATATTTTTATTTGCAGCATATCAAGCGTGTACTGAAGTCTGAAAACTTTTTTAATGCCCTTGATTCTCCCTCCCTTGACACCGAATATATCTGAAAATATAGGTGTGGTGGGTAGGTAGTCAGAATAAATTCTTGAAGTTTTCCTCACTCTCTGTCATGTGGACAGTTGGAGCTGATTCAGTGCTTTACAAGGACTTTTAATATAAGTAGTTATTATTCTACAGGCAGAGGAAACATGATAACTTTTGGTTTAATTGCTTGAGATGTCTTTTTGTGTTTCTTTTGACTCTTAAGATCAGATTACCTCAGCCTTCTGGATCTCTTGGTTTAACTTTGTTTCTCTAATACCACTAGGATTAATGGTTAAAACTTGGTAGAAGAAAATGGTAAAGTCTTATAATTTAATGACCAAAACAACTTCTTCACTTTAAGCTTTATTTACATAACATATTCCTTTCTCAGTGCTTGAAGCAATCTGTTGGCATTAGATCATTGATGCCTGTAATCTTTGTAAGATGTGTATATGAAGAAATAAGCCCAAAGGTAAAACTCCTCATTTAGTAAATTAGGTAAACACACTATTTTGTACAGCTGAAATATTTTAACTTTTAACATTAGTAGATAACTTGCAGATTTGTTAAAAATCACTTTAAGAAGTACTTTAAAATTTTAAAAATTTAGTGCCTAATAAATATATGTAGTTTACTCCAAAGTGTCCATAGAATACACTTTACTTTCTGTTGGTGGTAACTGTTTTTTATGTGATATCTACATTTAACAGAATGAGTATTTACTGTTGGTGACATGCATTGATTTGTGAAACTGTCTCTTTCAGTAACCTAAGAGCAGTTGCCTTTATTAGGATCACCAGCAGAAATAAATGTGGGAGCTAACTTCCTTCTAAACCTCCAATTTGAATGTAATCATATCAATTCAGAAGTCTGTGATGCTGGTTCAAAAGGAGAGTTATGGACAAATGGAAATTAAATTTGGCACATAAAATATATCGATAGGGGGTTTTAGGAAGCTCCATTTTACTTTCTTTGATGGTGGGTACAACAAATATTTGTGCAAAGAATATTTTAAATGTATTTGTGCAGATTGTAATGACATAAATAACGATGCCGCCTTGGGCTTATATAATTCTATTTTCAAAAATGATTATTTCCTGTACATGATTTTGCAAAGTAGTCAGTTTGCTTCATAGAGATCTACTTTTTTTTGTTTTGTTTTCTTATATTGTCTCTAATTAGTGATTAAATTGTTGTGAATTTAACACAAAAGAAAAGAAAAGAAAAAAAAAGAAAGAGTGTTTAAGTGTCTAAATGTGCCCTGGATTTGTGATATGATAGAAACAAACTGGAAACTACACTTAAAAACAAATTTGTTAAGTTTCTTAATAGAACTTTAAAAATAATAATGTAATCCTATAGATAACATTGATTTATATAAAATATTGGTAAAAAAGTGTGGTTGGACATTTTTATTTAAAGGGCTTGATATCATATATTTGAGGCCACTTTATTTAGAAATGCTAATTAATTCAAGGGTTTGGATTTTTAAAAAGGAAAGATGCATTATTATTCATAAATAAGGACTAGGAATGTTCAATGAGTATCCATCTCTGTGGGTTTTAGATATTTGTTGCAATGGTTAATGTTATTGTACACATTTATTTAGTGTTTATGTTGTTCTCTAGTGAATTTGCATGAATTGTATGAATTGCTGAAAAATAAGGAATGAACTTAAAAAAGTTTTGTGAAGGAATGACCTGGAATGGTCAGGCTTTGTTATGAAAAATTTAAGACATGCCTGACTTTATGCTTTCCTTCTGTCATAAACTGTGTTGTGGAAAAGGAGCATTGTCATCAGTGTGGAACTTCATATATGTCATTTTTCACTGTTTGAAACGGTATAGAATCATGCTGTAAGTCTAATTTTTGGTGAGCGGTTTATGCAGACTACTTCTGCAAGATTACTTAGTGGCCATCTTGTTACAAAATACTCAGTTTTATTTCTGCTTCAAAAAAATGATAATTGTATCAAGCATTAATTGAACATTTACAGTGTAGTAGAGTACTGGTAAGTTACATAGATGTATTAATATATATATAAAAAATATACAAAAAATACATAAAAATTTCCCCATGATTTCCAAGTTGTGACCAGTATGTAAGGATCATCTTGGGAATTTGTTAAGAATTACAAATTCCTGGACCACGCCCCTGAAAGTATGGAATGGGGCCTGGGATATTATGTTTCTAATAAGTTTTCCAGGCAGTTCTGGTGACCAGCCAGGTGTGGAAAGGACTGATCTGATTTTACCTCACAGGTTTGTTTATGTAGTGTTATAATCCCCATTTTATAGATAAAGAAATTGAGACATAGCAAAGCTCACAAGTATCAGAGCTGGAATCTGAACCAAGGACTCTCTGACACTAAAGCTTTGCTCTTACTGCTTATGCTGTTCTGCCTCTCTTTTTTTCAGAAAGCAGACGCTTTTGCTGTTTCAGATAATTCAGTAAACATCCCTGCCATTTCAAAATCATTCTATAAGTGAATTTATTTTCCTATTTTGGGATGTTGAGTAGTTTGACTACTAAAGTGGGCAATAACGTGATCATATTGTCTCACAGAGGACAGAAGGGGAAATAAACAAGTCATCTGTTTTCCATTAAAATTTTTTTAGCACACATTTTAGAATAGGGTTTATGAACATTGATTGGGTTGCAGGTAAAGATTCTTGTGCTTCTGAGTTGATAGTGCCAATGCCCTAGCTATTCAAGGCTTTTTTGAGGGACAGGAGAAGTCGGTAGGGGAAACATACTACACATTTGAAGTCTTAAGGTGTCTTCTGCATTTCACCCCATATTCATGTCCCCATATTCAAAGTTTAATTTCAAGACCAGTTAGGAAAAGATCTTACATTCTTGTTGTGCATTTCTGCAACAATCTTCCTTCTAATTTCTTCACTTTTAGACAATGACATAAAATTTGTCATTCTCTTTTCTTAGGGAAACTTTTTCTTAAAGCGTTGGCTAAAGGTTGGTAATAGCTTATTGATGGATCATTCCTACAATAAGAACTATATTTGAAGAGAATTTACAGTGATTCTCAGCAGAACAAGCTAACATTACATATACTGTGCTCATTCATTGGTCTGATCTCAGTCTTTTATTCTCTTTGTGGGTAAACGATCAGTCTTACAGGGTATTCTGGAGCACTAAGACATACCTACATACATCTCTTAATAAGCTGGTTCTGGCATTTAAATGGTAGGATTCTTTATTTCTAAGACATCAAGTTGTTTAAAGTTTCTTCTGGTTTTGTTAGTATTTTGAAGTGATACAGGAATAAACATGCTTTAAAATCTGGTCTTTAATTATGGTTCTAATTTATTTTAAAATAAAAAATATTCTAAAATACATCTATCATAGTTAAAGACATAGAAAAACGTAATTGTGCTTTTTTTTTTTTTTAAGAAATAAGCCATTCTTCTTTCTTTATAACCTGTAACTACTATGTTTCTAACACTTTTTCATGTTATCACTGTCTTCCCCTCATCCTGGGTGAAAGCCTTGGAGACAGCAACTTCTCCTATTCTTAGCCCTGTTATTTATGAACTCCAATACCTTTTCATCCTTCTGATCCTGTGGTTTTCAGGACATTATTACGCTGGAGGCTGAGATTATTTCTGTAGTCTCATAGCTTGTCTTCTTGTTTCCAGTTCTCTCTCTCCATTTATACTATTGCTATACAGTAACATTTTACATGTCTGATTATGTTACTTCCGTGCTTAAAAATTTTTGAGGGTTCTGAGTGATCCAACATCAAGAATACAAAGTTTGGAACATGGCATGTTATCTTCCATACTTTGTCTGCCTTTTGATTCTTTTCTTCCATTACACCCTAAGCCATCCATCATATGTATCTATAATGGTATTAGTCACGTGCCATCCTTGAAAGAATTGAGAAAATAGTGCTCAAGTCAGTTTCTCTCTTTCGTGACTCAGATGAAATAACTTAGGTTGAGAAAGGTTCTGGCCATTTGTGAGCATGTTCCATTATCATACTTTATTATAAGCTCCTTAAAGACAAGGTATGTATTGTAGTCACTACTGTATCTCATGCAGTGTTTGTATGTAATAACCATTCTGTAAGTGATGAATTGCTGAATTGTTTCATTTAGTGTTATATTAAGATGATAATGCAGTATACCCAGGAATTGTTTAATAAACATTTTATGTGCTTTAGGACTTTATTTCTTGGGGGTAAAATAAGTTGAAGTATTTCAGGTTTTTATAAGAGAATGCCATTATTCGAGTCTTTCTGTAATCACAGGTGTGAAGCATCCTTTTAATTTGCATTACCTGGGTCACCTTTTCTTTTGCCTGTCCTGAAACTGTCTTTCTGTATGTAGGTAGATGCTCTTACAATCTCCAGTAAGTAAATTGAATGCAAACTGGTTTTTCTAGTACCAGTGAGTCATGAATATGAGGGAATTGATGCATTGACTCTATTAAGAAGTCTTATTGTGGTTAATGTGGTTTCAGTGAAACTGTTTGCATTGCTTTCATAACCATATGTAAGCTTAAGTTTCCTTCTTATAAAATCTATATTTGTGCTGATAAAAAATACCACTTGATAAGAAAATGCAGTTTAGGGGCTAGAAATTACCTACCTTTAACAAGGTATGAAGTTAGTTTCTTGTTAATTTTTGAAGGCTATATAATAGCACTAAAGTATTGCAGCATTAATACTTTTTAAATGACATCAATCTCTTCAGTCCTGACGTAACATTTTCATGACATTTTGTCTAGATTTTGGTCTGACTAAAGGCTTTCAGATGTTTGGAATATTGAGTTCTGCATACAAAACAATGCTGTTGACCTTAATATTAAAGTAATAATAGGTTGTCGTTTCACGGTATGTGAGATTACTATCCACTGAGAAACCAAGCCATCTGTGACAATGCTTTGTAGTATTTTCCTGTTGAACATGAGTTTATATATGTACCCATTTAAAATTAATAAGATACTAAAGGAGTAGCATAACATTATTCAGCCAAGTCAATTTAGGAGAGTGTGCTGCTTCCCTATTTGGAGAAGATGCAGGGAGAAGTTTACCGAGTTTTATTGAATATTTAATATGTTAGTATTAAGTTATACTTACAAAATAAATATTACATCTGTAGAAGCACATCTTGAAATAGGTTGATTGCTGAATGGCTGGAGTTTAAGAACACATCTCTCTCTTTTACTTTCTCTTCCATTTAAAAATTAACTACAAATGCTTGCTTGTTATATAGCAAGGCAAATTATACAGAAAGAAGTATGTCCAAGAAAAGGAGAGAATCATTTGTTCTTCCTCTTTTTCCTTTATCAATCTCCTGAAATAACCAGTTTTAACAGGTTGATGTGTATCTTTTCACATCTTTCTCTAATCTCATTTGAGTATATATATTTTTTCTTTTTTGTAAACTATAAAATGTTATTCTACAGTTGCTTTCTTTTAACAGTATATTGACGACAGCTTTTCAGCTTAGTACTTTGAATCTATCTCATTCTGATTGTATGATATGTTTTTAAGTGAAATTTAGTGGAGCTTTAATGTATTCTCATAAAATACCAAAATTTGATGTTTCATTAGCTTAGATTTTGTGTTAGGTTTCTGCTAAGAGCTAGAACCTACACTTCACAAATAGTTTTTAATTGTATTATTTTAGGATATTTAATGTGGTGGTATAATTCTACTGCCTAACTCTTGAGCACCTTTTTTTCTTTTTTTTCCATATATGCCTGAGAAATAGTACAGGGCTACTACAAATGTCTCTTTGTATCATTATTTTTGTACTGATAACCTAAATTACAACTTACTTAAAAATTTTTTTTTTTTAATTTATTTTTGGCTGTGTTGTCTTTTTTGCTTCACGTGGGCTTCCTCTAGTTGCAGCAAGCGGGGCTACTCTTTGTTGCATTGCGTGGGCTTCTCATTGCAGTGGCTTCTCTTGCCTAGAGCATGGGCTCTAGGTGCACGGGCTTCAGTAGTTCAGCACATAGGCTCAGTAGTTGTGGTACACAGGCCTTAGAGCACATAGGCTTCAGTAGTTGTGGTTCGTGGGCTGTAGAGTGCAGGCTCAAGTAGTTGTGGCACACGGGCTTAGTTGCTCCGTGGCATGTGGGATCTTCCTGGACCAGGGATCGAACCCATGTCCCCTGCATTGGCAGGTGGATTCTTAACCACTGTGCCACCAGGGAGGTCCCACAACTTACTTCTATATATACTTCTAAACTAATTGTAGGGAGAAGTATCATAAATTATCCATAGATATGCAGCTTGACAAAGTATTACTCTAGTTAGGTGTATATAAGTTGTTTCTCTTACAAATGTACAGACAGGCCCACTTGGAGGTTGGCTGAAATTCTGTGTCCAAAAGCAAAAAAGAAGGGGAGAAGGAGCGAAAGGGGGAAAAAAAAAGCTGTATCAAAAGCTTAAAACAAGTTAAAGCTGCACATTAAAATTACTCAAAGCACCTTATTTCTAAAAATGACATATTAAATTTTAAAATCTTGAAATCAGTTTTTCTTTGGCCTGTGAAGGGCCCCACGTTGTTTGCCAATTTGCAAATGGGACTGATGCATATAGACCAGAGTGCATAATATCTCCTTTTTCTTGTCTGGCAAGGAGATGGTAGATAGGAAGAAGTGAGCTTGCTTTTCTCTGTTTTTTATTTCCTGAACCTCATCCTCGATCTCTTCCATCATTCCTAGCTACTTCATTGCTGTCAAACCTTTTTCTATTAATTTGAGATAATAAAAATGAAGAAGTCCATTTGTTAGTGAAAGCTGCTTGCATCAGATAGGCTGGGTTCACCTTGGTTGGTTTGTTTTATTTTTGCTTAACTATTCATCTGTTGCTTGAGCACCTACTGTATGCCAGGCGCTGTGCTTGATGTATAATGTTAAGTGGCTCAGGGACAGTCTTTGCTGGCCCTTCTAAGGGAGCCTACAGTTAACATGTAGGTGTACTAAACATAGGTTGGTTGATTGGTTGTTTGACTTTGCAGCTTGGAGAGGAAGGGTAAAAAGAGTAAAAAGGGAATTGCTTCAACAATTTTGGGCAAAGATGGAGGAAAGGAGGAGAAATGTTTGATTCCATTTCTATAGTGATTGGGAGAAGAGCCACATCTAGGGTGCTGGGCTAATTTTAAGTGCTCAATAAGTTTTAGCCGTTAATTGCCAATGACCTCAAAATTGTACTCCAAAGGAAGAATTTTTGTTGAAACCATTGATTTCAATATTAAAAATGATTTATTGAAATTATTTTACTTGAAAATAATTTCAAAATATTGGCATATATATGTGTCAATACTTTGAAGTTAATTTCAAATAATAAAAAATTTCATTTTGAGTACTCTGTCAAGCACTATACAGAGCACTTTATACATATTAACTCAGTGTAATCTTTCAATACCCCATGATGTATATATATAGGTGAAGTGACTTTGCCTAGAGTCAGTCTGCTGAATGGCAAAGCCTTGGACATTTATGTCCAAGGATTATTATTATCCATTGAAGTAATTTTAATTGAATAGCTCATTTCAGTAAATTATTAGGTTGGGTCCATAAAAAACTAAAGTAGGATACAGGCAGGGATCAGAGTACATAATTTACATTTAAAATAGTTTTTATAGTGACTATATATAGCCTTGCAGATAAACATAACCATTTTATCACATCACAATTTATTAATGTATAGCACGGTCCTTTTCCTTTTTTCCACTTGCAGAACACAAATGCTAAATAAAAATAAAGTTTCTTCTGTACCCAGTAATAAACCTGATGCTCCTGAGCAGCAGCCAGAAGAATAGGCATGTTTGCCGTCTCTCTTTCAGACTTGAAGCTCCAGTGCTGACTACCCTGAGGAGCTAATCACTTCTTAGGGAACTTACTCAGAATCCTCATTCATCCACCTTGGTCTGCCTTCATGCTTTGCTTTTGGAAGGAGTTAAGGTGTGAGCAGTAGGAGTTGGTGTATCATAGAGTAATTTTGAAGACCTAATTGGATAGAATCATGGCTGTGTATTTGACAGTATCAGTATTATTAAATCTGTTAATGTATAATGTCTTGCTTTCCTTAGCTCAGAAGCATTTGTCCTGATACACATACTATATTATTTCTTTACATATTCTATTTCTGTCTGCTTGGCAATAGTCTTTTTTAAAATTTGCAATTGTAAAATGTCTTAGAATGTAAGATAATTATATGATTTAAGAGGAGACAAATTCAGAATTTGTCAGTTTTCAAGTACTTTGTTGAGCAGCTACTTAATTCTTCTTGATCATCCAAAGAGGTTGTTGAGTGAGTTATTAAAAAAATTATATATAAATATAAATCTTGGAATGGTTTAAATGGTAAGAGAAAATTTATAGTATATTTCACATATATTTATAGCATGTAAAATCCATATTTCTAGAAAGATTTCTTTGTATTCTAGTTCTGTTTATCCAACTGCGTTCTAAATATTTCCACTTAGATGTCTCCAGGCACTTAACAATACAAGGGTAATGATCTTCTCTCTCAGACCTGGTTCTCAGTAAATGGAACCAGTAACCATTTGGTTGTACAAGACAGAAATCTAGGATGTGTCCCAGTACTGTTTTTTTCCACCTTATCTGCCTCCCTCTAGTACTTATTTCGTTGCTCAAGGATCCTCTCCTCAGGAGGTCTTCTCTTATTTACCTTGCCCAGTATAAGTTAGGTTTCTCTTTACAGGTGCTCAAGGTAACTAAATTGCTTTTTATTGCTCTTATTTTATAATTATGCATTCATTAGTATGGTTCTTTGATTAGTCTTTCTTCCCCACACTATAGTAAGTGTCATGAGAGCCTGGGTAGCCAGTGCCTGGCACAAACTAGGTGCTCAGTAAAGATTTGTTGAATGAATAGAGAAGTATTATTCATTCCTTTCTGATGTTTGTCAATAGTTAATTTCTTTTCCCCTTAAGGAATAAGCAACAAGGCTCTTTCTCATCCAGCAACCTAATTACTTGACATTAATGTGCTGATTTGGTTTTCACTATTATCTCCAGTCACAGTGCATGATATTCAAGTTTCATTTTCCAAGTTGTGAATACAGATTACTTTGTTTGGTTACTCTTTATCTATTTGTGTATTTCGGTGAATTATTTTTTTTTTGGATTCTGTTTTGCCTCTTATTTTGTAACATAGTTTATGCATTGAGGCCTGCTCTTGGTGTCTTTTGTTTAGTTGGGATCGTTCTATAGCTTATTCTAATACTCATTTGTTGAGAGGTATATTGAGCAAAGGTACACTTTTTTGGTAAGATGCATGCACAGCACCTACCTGCCCAGTGTTATTACAGTGGCATCTTTGTCTCTGAAAGCACTGGTATGAAAAGAAAAACAGAGATGTTTAAGCCTTGGAAGCTACAGTCTAGTTACTCATTTGGCATGTATTTCTTTCAAGGGATGAATTTTACTTTGGAGTACTGATAAAATGTTTTGATAGTGGGATTAGCTAAGCCTTTTAGATGAATTATTAAATAATCCTGAATCATTATCACAGACGAAAATCAAGAAGCAAGAAAAACTAGTTAAGCAACTGGTACATATAAACAAGTTGTCAAATCTTTTTCGTCAGTGCTATTTGTTCTCTGTAGAAATATTGGAAACTGGGAAATATAGTCGAGTGTTTGGAGGAATTCGAAGTCTTTCTTTACACTGGTGACAATATTTCTCTTGATTTTAAATTAGGGCCCTTCCTTACCTGTTGTGGGATGACTAGGAAAATGAAAATCTTGTTCTTTATCAGAATCTGAGTGTCCTGAGCCTGAAAAATATGCATGGATGCTTCCTTCCAGGGCCACCACTGCTTGCCCTCTTCACTCTGGATTGTAGCTGGGGAAGTAGTTAACAGTAGGCCTGGTCTGTCACGGTGTTCTACTCAGTTCTGATCTTACTCTTCTCCCATCTTATTTTCTTTCCCTAGTGTATTATTTATGTTGCACACACTCACATAGGCACCAGAAATGTTTTTTTGTCTCACTGTAAGGATTCTCCTGTCTTCCATGAGAGGGGAATGAAGCAGTTCAGGAAGTTGGAGATTCTAGATTCTTAGGACAACTGTCTGAGAAACTTAACTCTAGCTATATAAAAATTTCTTTTGCTGCTCCTACAGTTTTTGTTAAAGGCAGTACTGCCCTCTGGTGTCCAGAGTCCAATTCCAACGCATAGCTTCTCAGCTAAATTGCTTTTTTTTTAAAAAAACTCTTATAGTTAGTCCTTAGAACTTCTTAGAAAAATAAGTAACAATTATTTAAGACTAGGTTTAGTTTATTTGCTGGCTTGAAGTCCATTGGATCAGGTAACTTGGGGTCATACTAGAGTCATCTATATAATAATACCTCTTATCTGATAGGTAATGTCCAAGATTTAAAAAAGAATATATTACTTTCCTCTGTTTATAAGGAAAGTGTTCTCAGTTCTCATTTAAAAAATATGATACATTGGATCATTGCCAGCTTTTAAAAAGCTAAATCATTATTCTCCTTCCTTCACTTTTGTAACTGATGTGTCATTTTTCATTTCATTCTGGATATAAATCGTAATTTCTTTTGCCTGTGTTTTTTCTTCACAAGCACGCCTTTCATATAATGATAGAGGTAAGATGCATTGATGTTTGTTTTATGGTTGTGGCACTTTTTGTGGATACATACTAAACATTTTGTTCTTAGATTTTTTGTTGTTGTTGTTGCTTTATTGTCCATCCTCTATAGTTTATAAATTTATGTTGTAGTTTTTTTTTCCACTTCTAGTATTAAAAACATGATTGGCTTGTCATAGTAATAGTTTTGGGTTTTAAAGAATTGTTACCAGTGTTTATACTTATCTAAGGTGAAATGTAGAAACACAACTGGTTTAGTTGACTAGAAGTTAACACCTAATGGCTAGATTTTTAGCCTTACAAACCTTGTATTGCTTAATTTTTATAGTATGTCATTACCTTAAATGTCAGCATGTGCTCATTTTTAACAGATGCTGACTTTCTGGTCGAATCCATTATCTTTTAATGTGAAATCTATATTTTCAGGTAGTTTCTTTCATCTTTGGCATCTTTAGCAAATGGACTGGCTAGAGAAGTATAACTTGATCTTTTGCTGTCTGGAAGTTTAAGGCTTTATTTAGATTAGAATTCACCTTTCATATGGAGAACTCAGAATAAGTAAAATGATCACAGACTGCTTTACAGCTCTTCACCTCTAATCTTTTATCCACTGTTGGTTATAGTAATGATACTGGGTAGTGGTGCAGGGGTGGGGGGCACTTTTTCCAGCTATTGTCATTTGTCGCTTCTCAACATGTCTTCTGATGCCATAATTTTCACATACAAGTGGGTAAAGAAGAGATGTAATCAGAGCCATGTTCTAATGAAAATCTTTTTAACTGTGCAAAATAGCATGGGTGCTGGAAGAGAGCTGGAACTTAGGGAAAGTTTTCAGGAACTCTGTAGTCCTTATAGTTACCCCTCCAAAAGTGGTTTTTCTCTGTAGCAGGGCAAAGCCATGTTTTATGGATAATATCAGAATGTTGTTGTCATTATGAAGTTTAAGTCTGAATTTGTCTCCCCAGGTTCTCATATATTTTAAGGGTATAAATCTTTATTCCTAGAATCAAGTATGAGGTTTTTTGGGGTAAATTAGTATAATGCTGTTAATAAACAGAAAATAATTTCTAATATTCTTAGATTATAGGATAAGTAAAAGCTAGATATGAGGGAAGTGGTTAAAACTTCTTTTAGATGTAAGCTGTTAAATGGAAGAACTGAGAAGTATGAATTAGAAGAACAGTCCGATAACATTTTATTAGAAAAGCAAAAAGATATATTGACTGGTAGTATAGATTTTACAGAGTTGTAATCTGTTACAGAGTTCTCAGTTTTGAACCTAACCTTTCTAAGAATTGTAGAATTATCATTTCTAAAAGTTTTGATATTTTGTAGGAGTGTGCCTTTGTAGATCTTCTTCTTACCCTTTGAAAATTGGCCTGTGTTCTCCTAAATTTAAGCTTTTTACTTATAAGTAATTTTGACAAAGCATATTTTCAGGTTGTTAATATATAATGCTGACTATAATGGGAATTTCATTAGGAGAGTGATCTAAGATTTCTTACTGAAATAATGGTAGCTTACAAACTTTGTGAACAGAGTCTCGGAAACTTATGGGAACTTTTAAGTTTATCTACGCATTTGGAAAACATTCAGTGATTTTTTTTTTAATTCTAAACATAGGCATTGGAAATTTTTGTTTCCTAAAATTAAGGTTAATATTATATTAAAGTCTTATTTTGGGTATTCTTTTTTTTTTTTTTTAAACATCTTTATTGGAGTATAATTGCTTTACAGTGGTGTGTTAGTTTCTGCTGTATAACAACATGAATCAGCTACAGTAGCCAGGACACGGACGCAACCTAAGTGTCCATCGACAGATGAATGGATAAAGAAGATGTGGCACATATATACAATGGAATATAAATGAAATTGAGTTATTTGTAGTGAGGTGGATGTACCTAGAGTCTGTCATACAGAGTAAAGTCTTATTTTGAACTGCCGACATATTCTTAATTTGAGGTGTGGATTAAGTCATCTAAATCCTATTTTATAGACTGACTCATATCCATATGGTTGGTACTCTTTAGAATAGGGAATGGATAATGTGTATGTTATCTAAAGAGACATTATCAGTCAATTTATTAAAAATTTTAGTGTTTACATATAGTGCTATATTACTCTTTACCTGGTTATTTTCCCTCTTCAGCTTTCAACCCTTATCTGCATACTTTAATTTTTGTCATCCCTGCTTTGAAAACTCAACTTTTCTAACTTATCTCTAAAGGAGGGGGAATCATTGACTTTAACCTTATAGTTATTTAAAGTTTTTCAAAGTGAACTTTGTTTAGTTAGCACAATTACTCTTTTATGCAGTTATCCAATAATTCTTGAACTTAGAGCACTGAGTGGTTTTCTTTGCCTCTAGAAGAGTGGTTTCAACTTGTTCCCTCCTGTCTCCACATTCACATAAGTCATGTACTACGATCAGTGGGGTCTCTTATTGCAGATATATATGATCAGTCAAGGAATGAGGGAGGGAGGATTCAGTTCTGGTAAAACTTCTCCAGAGCGTCTTGTGTCCCCTCCCACTGAGAATCATAATTTGAGAGGCCATACTTCTATAAGATGTACATCTGACTTTCTTGTCACTGTGTTAAACTAAAATAATCTTTAGCTCTACTAACCTTTCATGGTTTGAATGTGTGAAGGAAAAGCAACTTTTGCAGACATTTAAAAAATAAATATCTGATGTTAAAATGGGTCACAGGAAGTCTTCTGGTTTATCATACTGTTTTAAAATAGGAATTCTCAAACCATTTTAGAAAGATTGTCTACTTTAGAAGAAGAAATTACATTATTTTTTCTCTTTAATACTTTGCAGTGTTTCTATTGCTGAGGGTCTTTCTAACATAGATGCCAACTTTTAAAAAATCTTGAGTGGCATCCAGGGGCTGAATAATGCCTAAAGGGAGCACTTACTGTCCTGAGGCATTAGAAGAGGAGGTTTTTGTTTGTTTGTTTGTTTGTTTGTTTTAAGGAAGGAGAGTAAAGGCAGAGAGACATGCATTGATAAAGGGGTGACATACAATCTCCAAGTGTCTTAAGTGCCACCCAGTGTCATAAAGTCTGTTGCCACAGAAATTTTAGTTCTTGCTAACAATACTCATTACACAGGCCTTCAAACATGTTACTACTTTCCTCTGGAAGCTTTCCAAAAGGCTTTCTACCTCTTGCTTTAGTTGCAGATATTTAACTAATACAGTGTTTTCAGCGAAGGGTAGCCACTCTACTTTGTATAGGAGGATCCTCTGGTGATGCTGTACTCCTATTTATATATTATAGTTGCTCCATTTAAAAAATTAACTATAGCAGTATACTTCTCTTTCATTTTCCATACCTTCTCATCTAATATGATGACCACTTATTTTCTGAATTATTTGTACTTTCTTTGCCCATGAGTCCCAGAATACTAATAATATCTCAGATCAATTCTGGGAAGTAATTATAAGCAAAGGGACAAATTGTTACCGGGTGGAAAAGTTTGAATGGAGCAGTTTGGTTATAGCAACACTAACTTACATATTCCTTTTATGTGCTTTGTATTTGAAATACCTATTTGTAATGTGTTTGAGAATAGCTGTGTGGGTATTTCTGATATTAATGAAGAAAGATTTAAACACTCACTGGGGAAAGTAATGGATTTTGAGGAGTGGTTTCTTTGAGACATAGCCATAATTTGCTGTATCTGGCACTTTTCAAATCCTTATCCTATAAGGAATAATCAACTGGATGAAATTAAAATACCATTAGTAATATCCTGAAGGTCACAGAAAAATCTTAGGAGAATTAGTGAGACTGGATCAAAAAGATTTTAGATCTTTTCTCCTGATTGCTATATATATATATATATATATATATGTAGCAGTAGGAATGTTATTGTGAAAACTCTTAATTCAAGTTTCTTGCTTTTTGATCACTATAGGTAATTAGTAATGCTTGAGAATTCAGTTTTGGCAAGATTGAAGTTAATGTCATTTGTATGTGTCTACCGTTTCTGTCAATCGATTTCTCAGTATACTGATATTTAGAAGCGAGATGTGTCATGTGCTGCTCTTTAGATAATATTATTATTGTTTATCTGTAGGACCCAGGACCACCCCCTCCTTCTCCATTACTAGGTTTGAAGCCACTGCAGTTACTAGAAGTGAAAGCAAGGGGAAGATTTGGTTGTGTGTGGAAAGCCCAGTTACTCAATGAATATGTGGCTGTGAAAATATTTCCAATACAGGTATGTTTATTGCAGTTTTCTAGTCTGCATATATTTTTTAAAAGATGCGACTGGCTAGGTCATTGGAACTCAGAAACAGTCTGAAAACACAAGCCGTATGTTTCATGGTGGTTCTTTGTGATACCGGGGGAAGTGGTTAGCCCTTTTATGTCTGCCTTCTCATCTGAGAAATTAATGGTACAACAGTCATGTTTGTTTAGAGTGGTGGAATTACAATACATAAGCATATAGGAGATTTTTTGCCAGTAAAAATTCTACAGAAATGCAAAGTGAAGATGAGGATTCTAATTAAAAAATATAATTCATTGTCTGAGTGGTTAACTTTTTTTTTTTTTTTTTGCGGTACGCGGGCCTCTCCCTGTTGTGGCCTCTCCCGTTGCGGAGCACAGGCCCCGGATGCACAGGCTCAGTGGCCATGGCTCACGGGCCCAGCTGCTCCGTGGCATGTGGGATCTTCCCGGACCGGGGCACGAACCCGTGTCCCCTGCGTTGGCAGGTGGACTCTCAACCACTGTGCCACCAGGGGAGCCCTGAGTGGTTAACTTTTAATGTCCCATTGACATTATCAGAAAAAGCAAACAGAATATTGAAAGAGTAGTGTGCTTGTTTTAGAATCGCTGTTTGGAGATATATTACCAGGCTGATTCATTTTTGTTCTACTTTGAGTATTGGTGTAATCATTTCAGATTTTGTTTGGTGAATTTTCAGAGGCATTGAGTCAAGACTCCAAATAATTGGTTTACTGTTGACTTGTTTTTCTATTAAAGGGGGCCAACCTTATAAAACCCTGGTCTCATGTACCTCTGAGATATTCTTTAGTTTTGCTCCGTTGGTGGTATAGATCTATGATAATTCCTTTGTTCCTGTTTTTTGCTTATACACACCTGTGGCTAATGCTGTGCATGGTATTGCGATCCTGGCTGGGTTTTTTGATGCAGGCTTCACCCCTGCACCTGTATAATAGATCTTCCTTATACCAAAATTATTCAATTTCTTTGTCTTAATATACCTAGATTTTTGCCCTCTTACCTCCTTGAAAGTCTGTTCCTTAGAGTCTGTGAAGAAGTTTATTACTTTTTTTTTTTTTTATTACTGTTAACTGTAGTTCAGTTCTCAAAAGAAAAGTCTTTTGGGCCAAGGTTCACAAAGAAGATCAGGGTTCTTATTTCATGTGAGGAAGCTTAAAAATTAGAGAAGCGCATTTGGATGCTATTAACGTCAGAGTAACAACAAGAACAGTAGCTAACATTTTACTGAATGGTTCTATTGTGTCAGATAGAGGTACTTTACATATGTGAGTACTCACTAATATGTATTATTACCCATACATATAATATAACACACAATATATGTATAATACAACGACCCTATGGGGCACCCACTACAGTCCTTGTTTTGCTGATCAGGAAGCTGAATGATTATGTAACATGCCAAAGGTTCTTAGATAGCTTGGATCCAGAGGGTTCCTAACCGTTATGCTGTGGTGCCTCCCACTTTCGTTATTCTCCCATTGTGAAAAGAAACTAACCCTTTATAAGTAGACATGTAAGAGGTATGGATCACTTGCAGGCACAAGTGAATCTGTGGTGTTTCAAATTATTGTATTGCATATTTATACCCCATTGCTCTCTTATTGACTCTGCAGGGTATTCTAAACATTTTGTTAAGAAGGTTTGACATGCTGTTAGTGTTTGAAAAAAATTTGTTTTCTATTTAGATGAAGTCATTCTCCCTGAATTTCATCTCTCAGAGAGATTATTCTTAATAGTAACACAGGTAACTTCACACCGTGATAAAATTACACTGTAGTACTAACTTGTATGTGGAATGTGTTGCCATTGTTAGGATTCAGAAGTGCAGTATTTCTGATCAACTTCTGTGTTTACAAATTACAAACACAAAAAAGTATGTTTGAAGGAATGGGGCAGGGCAGGCATTTGGTATGTAACTGTTACCTGTTGTCAAAGTTTTCTTTTATTAAAAAACAGGACAAAACAAAACCAAAGAATCTCTTAATACTTAGCCTTTAAAAAAATTGCCTTAGAACTTACTTGAGTAATCTCTTAGATATGGTTTATTTGCCTGTGTTCTTTGCATTCTTACTATTCTTTTTAACTCTAGGACAAACAGTCATGGCAGAATGAATATGAAGTCTATAGTTTGCCTGGAATGAAGCATGAGAACATATTACAGTTCATTGGTGCAGAAAAACGAGGTACCAGTGTTGATGTGGATCTTTGGCTAATCACAGCATTTCATGAAAAGGTAAAACTACTTTCCATTTTAACTCAGTGAAGTCAGGGTTGGCTTACTTCCTAATGTTGGCTACAAAGCCCTCACTTACTTTTCTGGGAACAGTGTGTTATTATAGTTGGTTAATATTTATAAATAAAAACCTGCTTTAAAAATGATTTATTTAATAGAAGAACAAAGATGACAACTTTTTCACCTAACCCTCTACTTACATAATACCAGTCTTTTGTCCCTGATTTCTTGTGCTGCAATTATACTTCTCTTACAAATAATTATTTTAGTATAGCCAATGCTTAGGAATTTTCATTTACCATTTACTGTCCACTTTTATTACATGAGACATTTTTTCAGCTTGAATTTTGTTTCTTAAAATTCTTTAATTGATGTCACTTAGTGACAAAACTAGGGTCAGGAAATTTATCTGATCTTTGATCAGTCACTGATTTGTAGGGTAATTACCACCAAAACACACTTGCTATTTTTCCTCAATTTTTCTGCTTTCAGAGTTAGTATGAAAGTATACATTAATGGAGTAGGAAATTGTGATCTTCTTGGCAATCAGTTTCATCACTGTCAGAAAAAAGTGGCTGTTTTAATTCCCTTAATTCTTGACTAAAAGGTTGGCAGTAATCTCTAGAGGAAGATTCTTTAGGCTAGTTGTTGTTCATATGTTTTAATTTTTGTTCTCCTAGTCCTATTTATAGCATCTCTATAGTCAACATATTTTAACTTTTAAAATATTTTCTAGAACTTTAGATTTTCAATAACCTTTTTTTTTTTTGTTGTTAATTTTGCCTTCTCAATGGGAAATTGACCAACTGTGCTTGTAGCAAACCTTTAAAGATTAGTGGTATTCCTTTCAAATGTTTATTAATGTGAAACTTGAACCCTTCCAGAAAGATTGCGTTTTGGATATTATTCACTGAAAGGAAAACTATGTTGCCTTCCATGACCTCTTAAAAGTAAAAAGGAAAGTCTCCATATACATACGGCTTTTGTCAAGAACATAAGTTGTTTTTTTTCCCCCTTCCTTTAGGGTTCACTATCAGACTTTCTTAAGGCTAATGTGGTCTCTTGGAATGAATTGTGTCATATTGCAGAAACCATGGCTAGAGGATTGGCATATTTACATGAGGATATACCTGGCCTAAAAGATGGCCACAAACCCGCCATATCTCACAGGTAGAGCTAAATTTATATTATTTTACCCAATAATTCAGTATTTATTATTTAAACTTTCAATCCCCTGGGCAAAATTTATTTTTCCCCTAGTTACCTAATCATGCTATAGGAAGCATTGATTTTCACTTGTTTTTCAAATTAGCTTTGAGATTGGCCAGGAAGTATTTTGGATAATGTATATATTAACATCATTGTCAAAGGTTAATTATTGACTTATGTTTCAATTTGTCTCATTTCCGAAAACATAGTTAAGAAAAAGTGTATTTTCTTTGTCTCAAAGGAGAAATCTGTTTTACCTCAAAACATGATTTACTTCAAAGATGATTATAAATAGGTATAAGGGGATGTAATTAAGGAGAGATTTTGAGTATCTTTTTTGCTTGTGTTTTGAATGACCATGTGATCATTACCTAAGTTGAGGTGGAAGGAGGTATTATTTGAATAATTGGGTTTACTAAATTTTCTTTTTCAGTGAAGAAATAGTACTTGGACTCAACAATTGTCATATCCTTAAAAGGGAAACCGTTAGTTCCCTTAAACATGGGATTCAGTTTGCCATTGTGTATTTAACTTCCTTGAACATGGGGTCAATCTGTCATCTTATATTCAGTTTAAAGATGGATGTTTTAAATTACCTGATTCATTTAACAAATACTTAGTTGAGTGCCATCAGGTGGTGTCTTAGGTTGCTGGGAGGCATTACTTTTATTCCAATTCTAATGTAGATTCTGATTTTGAAAACCTTAAATGACTTCTACCTCAGAAATAGCTTCCCTTCTCACCTTCCTACATAGTCTAACCCTGTCCTCCTGGATTTTTGCTCACCTCACCTAGTCCTATAGGGAACTAATCCTTTGGAACCCCCAAAGGTTATTATAAGTAGGGTCCCTAAAAATCGTTTGAGTCTAAAACTGATTTTTGTAGCATTTGTGGTTGTCTATCTATGCGTCCTTTGTCTCACACTTTGTGTCTGCACACATAAATTTACCATTGCTCATGGTACCGGTGTGTTTACTGGGGTATAGTAAGCCCTAGGATGAGCTAGTTGAGGCTAATGTGTAGAGGAAGACATCTGATTGCCTTAAAATGGTTACTCTTTTTGGAACACCAGGATCCAGCTGGAGCAGTGTATGTTTATGGTGAAAAATTTCTCTTATACATTCGTAGAGATGCTTTTGTACGGCCAAGTTGGTGAATGTAATAAGAACCATTAAAATAAGGGACCGTTTTAAAATGTAGGCCTGTGTGTCATCCAATTCAGCTTTAACTGAAAATTCTTTCATTGTGGTTTTTAAATTTCAGTGTCAATGAGAGTTTCTAACTATAAACTCTGAAATATGCTTATTATCTTAAAACAACAATAATTTTATGATTGGTAGTTAGGAGTGACATAGATAACATGTAGGCTGGACAGTACTTTTGGAATGGCAGCTCTTTATAAAACTGCTTTATGGAGAGAATTCCTTCTTATTGTCCATGTAATGGATACGACTAGGTCACTGTACCCTTGTGCTTCAAGCTATCTGGAGACTTTACTTAAACTTTTTGTCCCTCTGCCCTTTTCTGTATTTCATACTTTGAAATAACTATTTTTTTTAAAAGCATACATAGTCTCTCTTCCTACTTACAGTCAAAAAATTTAAAAGATAACTTGTTTAAACTGAATTTGAATACTTTATCTTTCTATTTGCAAGGGACATCAAAAGTAAAAATGTGCTGTTGAAAAACAATCTGACAGCTTGCATTGCTGACTTTGGGTTGGCGTTAAAGTTTGAGGCTGGCAAGTCTGCAGGTGATACCCATGGACAGGTAAGGATAACTGTAAACTGTAAGAAAAAATAATCTTGTCCCATATTTTCTTAGATGGCATCTGGGATCAGTTGGTCTAAAATTATTGTGCTGGTTCTTAAATTGGTATCTATTATAAAAATGACTCTCGGGCTTCCCTGGTGGCACAGTGGTTGAGAGTCTGCCTGCCGATGCAGGGGACACGGGTTCGTGCCCCGGTCCGGGAAGATCCCACATGCCGCGGAGCGGCTGGGCCCGTGAGCCATGGCCGCTGAGCCTGCGCGGCCGGAGCCTGTACTCCACAATGGGAGAGGCCACAACAGTGAGAGAGGCCCACGTACTGCAGGAAAAAAAAAAAAAAAAAAAAAAGACTCTCTTAAGAGTAATATGTTAAATTTGCTGAGGAAGATATTTTCATATGGTGATGAAGGACTGTTAGGACCTCAGGTGGTTTAGATCAAGCAATTCATAAAACAATTTAGATGTCATAGGATTCTATTTTTAAAACTAATCAAAGAAGAATCCAACACATTTTAATAAGCCTCATTCTTCTAGGGAGTTCTTAATATTAACTCACTAGTTTTAACTTGTTAATTCTTTCACTATCTTAAGAGGAATGGAAGAATAATCAGTCACTATTCATGTTATAATGTACTAAGATCTAGTGCCTGTTTTTCCAGACAGCAATGATAGTTTCTTGCTTCTTGGTCTCTATTGCTTCTTTAACTCTTTAATCAACTTTATAGCTTTTCTCTGAATTCTCTCCAGAGTTCAGAGGACTTCTAAGGCCCTGAGCAAGGAGTTTAATTTTACTAACCAAGGTCTGCACAGAGACTTCAGCAATGGGAGCCTTTAAGGAAGCCAAAGAGGAAAAGAACATTATCCATACATTTTATTCTCAGAAACTGAGGCTCTAGGAAAGGTGTTTTCAAACTAGTTTGACCTGAAAGGTGATATTTCCTTACAATGCCAAATGATTTTGCACAATCATTACTTCATCTTTCAAATCAGGCAGATTATTTGATCATCTGATTCTCAGCTTTCTTTTTGCCCAGTGTGTCCTACTGACCTCCAGGAACATAGCACAACAAATTTTGACAACATTGACTAATGATTTAAGAATTTAGTCAGCAGTCATAGTTCTAGAAAAGTTGACAACATATGTATTTGGGAAGGAAGGCAGTTTTGCGGAGAATGTACTGAGATGGGAGATTGTGCAGGAAGCCTAGGACCAGGCTTCTGAGCTGATTGTCTGATTACCTTAAGACTAAATTTTGGGAAGAGTTTAATCCTTTGGTACCTTATAAACCTCCCCCCTTTTTAAGAAAAGAATTTGGGGATTCATTCATATCTTTTTTTTTCAAGTTTTTTTTAATAGATCTTTATTGGAGTATAATTGCTTCACAATACTGTGTTAGTGTCTGTTGCACAACAAAGCGAATCAGCCATATGCATATGCATGTCCTCATACCCACTACCTCTTGAGCCTCCCTCCCATCCTCCCTGTCCCACCCCTCTAGGTCATCGCAAAGCACCGAACTAATCTCCCTTCATTCATATCTTTTAATGCCCTCATGATTGGCTTACATGATGAGGGTAAAAATAACTAATAATACATAATAATTACATATATATATATAATAATGAATAATACATCACTGATTCCTTGACTTTAGATTTCATGGACCAGAAAGTTTCAAAATGCTTGTTATTGCATATTTTATATATTGCAAAGAACACTGGGAAAAAAATAACATTTTTCTCTAATATCATCATCAATTTATAAAAGAGGGGACATTTTATACTAAAAAGGAAGATGTCATCATTTCATAAGAAAAGAAGTACTTTGGAAGGCATAACATTTATCTTCAGGAGAAAAGTAGATTTTGGGGAAAAGCTTACTTACAGTACAATTAAAATAGTTATTTAAAGTAGCAAAAAAGGCAAAGCTACCTTTTTACCCTTTCTTTAAAGTGTTCTCCTTATTAAATGAATTAAAAACTTCGGGTTTTTGAACTTCAGTGTCTTAGTGATCTATCCTTGTTTTTTCTTAAACATCTCTTTATATGTATATTTGCAGATAATTGCCCAACTTCTAGTCTATAGATCATAGTCACTTAACTTATGGAGCTTTTGGAAATACCAGTATCTGGGCCGCTCCCTAGACCTATTAAACTCAAGTGGATTAATCTAACCACCTATCTCACAGAAATTAAGTGTTCATATATGAATCTTGTCAAGCACCAACCAAAGTTAGCTGTGCTAGCTTAGTAACCATAGTTACATTACTAAGAAATACCAGATTGTTAGGGACAGATATCAATAAAGAATTTAAGACAGAATTCATGAAGAAACAAATACATAGATTTTGTGGAAACAGAACTTTAAAAAGTTTATCCATCCTGTACTTGGCTAATTCATTTTATGTTTATTAGGGTTTTTTTTTTCGTACAGAGAAAGAGAAACTCTCAAAAGGAGTATTTTTTTAAAAAAGATACATTTCAAACAATGTACAGTTAAAAAGTATACAGCCTTTTTTCTCTGTTCCATCCTCTCTCCACAAATAACCATTGTTCAGTTTCTTGTGATTACTTCCAGAAGGGGGAAAAAGTCGAAGCCTAGACCAGCATAATGTCTGTTGATATATCTGTTAAGTGTATCCAGAAGGGATCTTAGTATATATACTGCTTTTGTTCTTTGCTGTTTTCATCTTACAGTATTTTTGGAAATCTTTCCATATTTGTCCTTATAGATTTACCTCATGTTTTTTTTAAGAGCTGCATAGTACTCTTACTTATTTAAGCAGTCCCTACTGATGGTTGCATCCACTGTTTCCAGGGTCTTGGCTGTTGTATTACTTGAAATGGAATAAAATTCTGGTAGTCATAATTTAGTTATCTTACCTAATACTAGAGCACACTTGGTTTTGATTCTCTTTACAAAATCATAAAATGTTAGTTCACAAAGTTAGTAAGTGCTGCTTGCTTTCAACATCTTTTTCAGGTTGGTACCCGAAGGTATATGGCTCCAGAGGTATTAGAGGGTGCTATAAACTTCCAAAGGGATGCATTTTTGAGGATAGATATGTACGCCATGGGATTAGTCCTGTGGGAACTGGCTTCTCGCTGTACTGCTGCAGATGGTAAGGGAACATATATTTTTTTAAAAGACATATACATATATATGTATACCTGTA